>NC_081561.1:99743540-99799717 GCF_022355385.1 Mustela nigripes
TGCTGGGGGGAGGGGGTTTGGGAGAAGGGGGTGGGATTATGGACATTGGGGAGGGTATGTGATTTGGTGAGTGCTGTGAAGTGTGTAAACCTGGTGATTCACAGACCTGTACCCCTGGGGATAAAAATATATGTTTATAAAAAATAAAAAATTTAAAAAAAAAAAAAAAAGAAAAGAAAACTCTGCTAATCAGAAAAAAAAAAAAAATTCAATTTTAAAACTATTCCTTTATGTAATATAAGCTAATGTTTAAGTAAACAAAAAGAGATCCTAAAAAGCAAAACACTGTTGAGAAATCATAAGAGGACATCAAGAACTCACGCAATGTTTAAATGCTATAAATGTTTTAAAAAGTGCTATAAATTCTACATTTTGGTACTTCAAAAAAAAAAAAAAAAAAGAAAGCTTAATATTCTAACAGTATATTTCAAACACCAATGCTTGTTCTTATAACCCACTCTTTGTACCTTTGTGTTTACCTTCTTCCTGCCTTTCACAGTGTGTGCATGGCTGTATGGCTACAGGCACATTCCTGTTTTTTTTCCTATATTTTCATTCTCCTTTTCCCTTTCTCTGTTACCCATGATGCACTAAACATTGTAGTCAGCTAATTCCAGGGTTAAAGGATTAATTTTCTATACCACAGGCAAAGACTGTGCTTCCTGTCATCTAGTAGCACACAACTTCCTAGGGATGAGATAGGAAACCCAATGCTCCTGAATTAAATGACTCTTACATAGTCCAGCATCTTTGCTAAAGGAATCATCCTCTCCATCTGGGGCAGTCATATAGAAAAGTATTTAGTCATTTAGAAACAAATTAGAATCTTAGAAATAAAGTTATTCTCAAAGATCCATTAAATTATAAAAAAATAAACTAGTGATCTTTCCAAGTAAATATCAAGTAATATTTTTAGTCACTAATGGAACTACAGATTATTTATTAAAGGAGTTATGGTTTATAAATGTCATTGTTATATTGTACTATTTTAAAAAGTCAACAAATTTCCCCATAAGGATGGCAAAATCTAGGCAGTACAGCACATGCTTTTCTTTTTTTTTTTTTTTTGAGCAGCGTGTTTTCTTAAAGAAAACAAAGACCATTAGTTTTGATACCCTTTTGGCTAGAGTACTAATTAATGCAGCATTTGTGTAACAGTGAAGAAACACTACCAAAAATGTACATCTATGTATGTGTGTATGCAAATATAATACATATTTTACATAGATGTGTGTGTGTATATATATATATGTAAAATTATGGTTGACTACTTGAATTTTGCTAATAAAAACAATGCTGAAGATAGCCTCTTTTTGGTTTGACTTACATTAGAAAAAGTGATATACAAGAATCCCATCCTTCTTTTCATGTGTGTGTGTACATACACAAATATACATGTTTTTTCTTTTAAATCTCTATAAGGCCTGCCTTTCCTACTATGCTCCAGGTACTTGCATGTACACTAATTTTCATGAAATCCTATGAAGCAGGCTTTATTATTTCTATTTTATTGATGAGAATGATGAAAAGTAGAACATGTAGATAACTCGCTGAAGTTCACACATCTAATGAGTGGCAGAATGGGGCCCAAAACCCATGTGTCCTGAATCCAAATCCTTAGTTTTCCCACCATGTATGTTAACCAATCATATACATGTGGGTATTTTGTGAAATAAAAAAGGAAGAGAAAATAGTCTCTGGAAAATTCAAACGTAGAGGTCCTTCCTTTCTCCTTCTTGTGTCCCTAACTTCCCTTTTCTGGCTATATCATTTTGGCACTGCAGAATATTAACATTGCCCGGGAAAACTCAAGGAAGTAGAAGGTGAGAAATGAAGATTCTCCTATATCATTAAATACTTTCACGGTTACTACATTTGACTGGCAGAGACAAAGAGGTTTCTCTGTGACATCCATCACACTGCCGAGGACTGTTCCAAGCTTGGTCTCAATGACAAATGCTTGAAGTTAATCATCTGTGTGCCTCTACCTTCCCTTTGAAGACATTGATCAAACTGTGTTGACAGAGCCATGATGAAATATCAGGCTCTGGGAAATGCTGAGCTAGCTCTGAATCTACTATTATTTGAACACAAGTTTTGAGGGACATCTGTCGTTTTTCTTTGGCATTAACTATCCTCTTCAGTATAAGGCCACATATGTTTTAGTCAGAGTTGTAGATTCTATGAATGCTTATCATTAAGTTCATGATCGGCATTGGGTTATTATTGCTGAATGCTAACAATAATATCTTTTAATTAACCAAAGGTCAAAGAACAGTAACACTGTAGGACTTTGGAGATTGAAACATATTCATGCTCTGAAACTTATTCATGCACTGTTACCTAAACAGTGAAACAGAATTCTTTTAAATGTCTTTATACGTTATAACATCTTCCATTTAATAGAAAGCATCACATAGATTATTTTCCATATAATTTAATGATTTGAGTTTCAAATACATTTTAAAGTCATATATGTATACTCTTAATAGATGTTAGTACACTAAATAGTTGTTAGTAAAATAACTGCTTTCCCTCTTTTATACATCTGAGGAAGTACATAGAGTTTTATAGACTTTATGGAGAACTGAGTCATACCATTAAACCAGAACATTTATAATGTAGAATAATTTACACTGGGCTCATGGAGAAAAGAGAGCTTCAAAAAATTATATACACTAAAAAGAAAAATGCCAGAAGTTAGCTGGATACCAGTTCTTTGGAGACTCTCCTCAACCCTCAAATATATAGTTTCCCAATTTGTTTCAAGTAAAATCTTAGAATGTGAAAATCCTATTAGAAATATTGCTTAGGGTCAAAGAGTAGATTGAAAAAGGCAGTTACCCATAAAATAGGAGTTATAATACCTAATATTATATTAAGTAGTTATAATACATAAAATACTAGTTATAATAATAGTTATAATACTTATATACTTGGGAGTCCCAGATGCTAGAACTTGAGGGCAGTTAGAAAGAAAGGAAAGAAAATGTCTTTGCTTTTATAATCATAGTACAGAGCCATTCCCAGTAAAATAATGAAATAATAATAATAATAATAATAATTAGCTGGATTTAAAAATTTATCAGGCAAGTTGTATTTCTCCCAATGCCCTCCTTCATGTATTTCTCTAACCACTTTCCAGTTGTCCAGTGTCATCATATTCCTCGCACACAAGCTAGCTCCCAAACTATTTAATGATGAAAACAAGTAATAATCTCCAAATATATATTTAATTTTATGAAAAAGAACTTGTGGTTGCTTGTCTAACCACTGCATTGACTGAGGCTATATTTCTCCTATGTGCAATAAGAAGACTCTCTTATATAGTCGCTAAAAGTTCAGATACTGTCATTTTCTCTAGATATGTATTTAACATTTCTGTGACTTAGGTTTAGAGGAATAGATAGAATAAAATGCTGGTGTGTAGTTTACCACTTAAAAATAGCTCTAAAGGGGAACCTGGTTGGCTCAGTTGGTTAAGAAACTGCGTTCAGCTCATGTCATGATCCCAGAGTTCTGGGGTTGAGCCCTGCATTGGGATCCCTGCTCAGCGGGAAGACTGCTTCTCCCTCTCCCATTCCCCTGCTTGTATTCCCTCTCTCATTGTGTGTGTGTGTCTCTCTCTGTCAAATAAATAAATAAAATCTTTAAAATAATAGTTCTAAAAATATTACCCATTATTATCACTATCATGAACTTTAAAGGACATTATCAGAGTCTTAAACCAGAGTGACAATAAGCAACGATAATTTTAAAAATATTATATAAAGAATAGAACAATGGTCATATAATAATGTACTTTCAAATTTCATTTAGAAGAAAACAACATGCTAGCATATTCAAGAAAAAAATTAGAACTAGAACAATGAGAAAATATTTGTCTAATTGGAATTAAAATTGTTCTAAAATTTAAAAATTTATAACATATTCAAATGTACACTCTCTATTTTTGTTTTCGTTTTTAAACAAATTATACTTGTTCATGTTGCTCAATATAACTTAGAGATACTTATATTTCAATATATAACTATTTCACTCTTTTGCATAGTATGAAATTAATCAACTTTTATGATAAATTTCATTCAAAAAATAGTAAAAAGTAGCAAGCATACAACAGTTATTAGTCCAGACCAACGCTCTGGTTCATACTAACAATTGTAAAGTCTGGGCAAAATACAAAAGGAATTACTAAAGAATTCTAAAGAATAAACAAAAGCAGGTATACAATGGAAGGTAGTCAAGTTGGAGAAATAACCAGAATCTCCTACCTCCCTGTCTTTGCGGCTTTGCCCTGAAGGTATTAGGGATGCTGCAGGCAATTAAATCAGGGGGGAAAATGTGACGTATCTTTCCATTGCGGATACAAGATAAAGACACTTTCAGAAAAAAAAATTTTGTTTCCAGCAGACCTGCCCTGTAAGAAATAGACTACTCTGAATCAGAATGGCAACACAGAAGGCTCCTGAATTTCCTTCCTCATATAGATGCTCTGAATATACTGCTATACACAGAGCAATTCCTTCTGACAGAAATCCAGAAACTAGCTGAGTGACTATACATCAGATGACTCAGAAAATGCCCACGTCAAAACTGGTAGGAAAGACTGAGAAACACTCTCCTCAAAAACTTCACCCAGGGGCACCCGGGTGGCTCAGTTGGTTACAGAGCTGCCTTCAGCTCTGGTCCCGATCTCAGGGTCCTGGGATCAAGTCCCATGTCAGGCTCCCTGCTCAGTGTAGAGTCTGCTTCTCCCTCTCCCTCTGCTGCTCTCTTGCTTGTATGCTCTCTCTCTCTCTCTCTCTCTCAAATAAATGAATAAATTTTTAAAAACAACAACAACAAAAACTGACTCACCCTAAGTATAGCACCATAGAATCTAGAGAGAACCTCCAACTCTCAGCTTCTCCCTGAGGTGCAAAGGGTTTGGACCATACCTGTAGTACTCTGACTTTTAAGTCTACTGCTGGTGGGATGTGCCCCAAAACTACCAATTCTGAAAACCAACAGTGTTTGTGTTCATGAGTTGCACAAGGCTATACCAAACAAAGAAGCAGTACTAAGCAGGTGGATGAAGATTTGAGCAGAATGTACCCCCAGGGCTCAGCACAGGGAGAGCAAGCAAAAACACCCATCTTCAAACCTTCCCTGGAAGGAATTTCACTGCCTACTTTATAAGCTACTGCCTGAAGATACAGTTCTATTTAGGGTGCATCTAGATGCTGGCTGGAAGCCTTCCCAGAGCCTGGAAGAGCCAGTGAACATTTCCCTAATCTTCTACCCCTGGCTTGCTCTAACAACAAACACAAGTCATCAGCATCTCCCTGGAAGGAACTTGTCCACACATCTAGCACCTCAAATTCCATGGCTGCCATCCTAGGGACAGACCCTCAGACATCTAGCTCTGACATATAATGGGACTTGAATTCATAAGTCCCACACAACCATAATAAGAAAAAAGTAGCTAAATAATACTGTCCTAAGTCCCTATGATTGTATATGTACACAAATCCAAAAACTATGCAAAAATAATTATAAAATAAATAAGTTAGATTTGGAAGAGTGCAAGATAATGTTAATATACAAAAAAATTGTATTTGTTTTACACCAGCAGTAATAAAAAAATGGTATTCAGCTTCATTTGCAGTAACATCTAAATCACGAAATACCTAGAAATATACCTATTCGAAGGAGATCAAAACTTCTACAGTGAAAACTACAAAACATTATTGAGAAAAAATAAAGAAGATTTCAATAAATAAAGAGATAACACCATATTCATAGATTAAAAGACTAAATATATGTCAATTCTTCTCAAATAGATGTATAAATTTTATGCATTCCCAATAAAATATTCCAGCAGGTATTTTGTAGAAAGTAACAAGTTGATTTTTATGTATGTAAAAATCATTTTGTATTTATTTATGTATGTAAATGCATAATTTATGTATGTAAATGCATAATTACTAGTCCATGAACATTTTAAAAGAAGGACAAAATTGGAGCACTTATCCTATATGATTTCAAGTCACAGATATAAAGTTAGTTTGGTGTTAGTGGGTGAGTAGATATAAAGATCAACAGAACATAAAAGAGTTGAGAAATAAGGTTAAATGATTTTCTATAAAGGTGACAAGGCAATTCTATGGTAATAGGAAGATGCTATTAGTTTTCCTCAAATATCTGCTGTTTTTTGGTTGGTGGTGCTTACTTAATGAATAAAGGACAGTGTTGACTGGCATGGGTAACTTGTCTTCTACACTTGTAATATTCTAGCTGTCCAACAGGCCTCCCTCTAAATGAAGCGATGAATGGTCTCTCTGTATAAGTTGAGCATGCTTATACAAAAACATGGGAGAAGCAGACAGGTAAGCTAAGGACAAACATCTATGGCCTAAAACAAAAAGGCCTTTACTCAAGGTGGGCATACAGAGCAATTTAAAGTGTTTCCCTGATGTCAAGATGTCCTCTAATATTTACTTCTTTCTCAAACTAAAACATTCACTCTCTGCACTCTCTCCAGACACATTAATTTATTTAGGGAGAACTCCAAGGGATAGGAGTACAAACAAATAAGCAATCTTTTAAGTTAATAATTCAACCACAAAAAAACACTGCCTTTGTGTGTGTTGACTTTAAACTTGAAATATCCCTGGAATTGTTTCTCCTGCAACAGTTTTGCCATTTATTTTGGTCTATGTTTTTCTCTTCTCTTCTTTCCCTAAGATCCCAATGTCATCTGCTTTCTTATTTTCAGCAATTCCTACAAATATCTTGTCTGCTAATAGCTTTCTTTCCTTTATACCAGACTGCTATAGGTTATTTTTTTAAATAAATTTTCTGCAAGTTTAAGGATTTTAGATGAGGAGTGATGCACACATATCAGCTCAGTCTACCTTTATCACTAGATACAATAATTTAATGAGTAATTCTCAAGGTTTATAAGATGTAGTGAAATGTGTAATTGTATTATTAGTCATGAAAATAAATGAATGTACATTTTGTACAAATTGTTAAAAAATGAGACATACTGAGCATGCAGTTTTATAATACATATAAATACACTTTAAACATTCACACTCTTTTTTTCTTTAAGATTTTATTTATTTATTTCACAGACAGAGATCACAAGTAGGCAGAGAGGCAGGCAGAGAGAGAGAGGAGGAAGCAGGCTCCCTGCTGAGCAGAGGGTCGATCCCAGAACCCTGAGATCATGACCTGAGCCAAAGGCAGAGGCTTTAACCCACTGAGCCACCCAGGCGCCCCTAAACATTCATACTCTTTAAATATAAAGTGTTAATATACATTTTAAACACTCCTTTATAGCAATCTATGCAAAAAGAAAAAATATCAGACCCTTAAGCACTTTTACGAATGCAAAAAAAAGGTACATTCAAGATATCTAGCATAAGAACTAGTTAAACACAATGTGTGGCACATCTGCATGTAAAAATAGTATACAGAAATAAAAATTTAAAAACTCAAAAATATTTAATGTTATGTGAGAATCTTCATAATACAACTGACAAAAATCTGAAATATTATACATAGTACTGTGTCAATTTTGTCATATATTTAATTATGTGTACAAATTCTTAGAGGACTTGAAGGAAATATTAAGATGCAATTGGTACCTGGTTGTTGAATTACTTTATCCCTGAATATTGTCTTCTATAAAACTTAAAAAAATTATTTTTCAAGTTTCTAACACTAGCACATATTATTATAATCAGGAGAAAAGACAAGCATAAAATGGTCCCCTTTTAAAAGGTGAGTTTATTTTTTTAAATATTTTTAATAATTTGCCAAACAAACCCATTCCCCCAAGGCTTCCAGTTAATCATGGTCTGGGCTCTATTTATCATTTCACTTATAATGAAAATTATTCAGCCTCTCATGGCCAAAATTTTATTTTCAAAGTAATTTCTGGTTCATTCTATTTGCTATGAAGATGCTTATTACTACCTCTGCATGGGGACCACTTCAAAATTTTCCTCATGCTACTGAGAAGAAGTAATACAAAGAAATTCCATAAATGGAGATTAATAATAACTGAGACTTCTGAATAAAATAATTTTATATTCTACTTTCTACTAATGAGCTTTTTGAACACTTAAAACTGAAGGCCTTAGAACTGTGGTCCTTTGTGGCTTCTCTTGTCTGTCATGAATGATTAAGTGGCTTATTAAGACAATTAAGTTTGGACCTCTAACTAATCGTTTTTACTGCAACACAATATCCTATTAGACATCCCTAAACCTTGTGGGGATTTTTTTATTCAAAGTTTCAGCTAAACTATAATAATGAAAATCAAGAAGCTGTGGTAATTAATTATCAAGGATCAGCTCATTTGAAGCATCATCTTCTTCCTTCTTCTTCCATCCTCCATCTCTTACATGTCAGAATCTGAATGTGGACAAAAAGTGGTAGTAAGAACTTAAATTTTTCTGTTTTTATTTAAGATGATTAAGTTAAACTTTCCATGATTTCTAGATAAAGAGACACCCTCCTGACCCATGTCATATATGGCTAACTTCCTCTCCAACAGGTCTCAGAGTAAATGTCACTCCCAGGGGAAGGTCTCACAAGCTTCCATCTGTTATCACAGCTGCACTGACAGAGTCATTTGTTTGATTATGTGCATAATAATGGTCTTCCTCAAAACTGTTGGTTTTCTGAAAACAGGAACTCTATCGATCTTGTATCCCATTGAACTTCTAGTATATAGCTCAGTACGTGGCAGGTGCATGATAAAAATTTTATGAATGGGTTAATCATAATTCATCATTTTCTTCTTATCACAGCTTTGTTAAATACAGGGACATTTTATAAAAACAAGTTTTTTTCAATCTTTAGCTTTTGGAGTTTTAAAAATTATTTAATTCTATATGCAAGACAGAATAATATAATTGGGAAAACACTGGATTAGTGTTTGGAGGCATATCTGCTTGTGCTGTTTGTCATTTCTTAATGACATGATTTTGGCTAGTCACTTCAACTCTCTGAGCCACAATTTTCTAATCTACACTTTGAAAATAATAGTACTTCCCTGCATGCTTCATACAGTTATTAAAAAGATCAAGGGAGAATTAATTTGAAATTCTAAACTCTAAAATACTATTCAATATTAAAAAAATACTATCCAAAAGTAAAAGGCTGTCACTGTAACAGTTTTATATATGGAGCTCTTCATTTTTACTGATTACCTCTCAACATATATACAAAAAAGTAATTCCAGGTAGAAATTAAAACCATTATAGTAGTCTTATTATAGCTCACCTCTTACTACATCTTTGGAAAAAACCACTAATCTATCATCTAAATAAAAGAATTGATTACTGCAAAACCACAATATGATAGAGTCTAGATCAAATTTTGAGCAGTTTCCCAAGCCAGAACAAGAAGTTCCACTGTGCTTTATGTGGAGAAGTTTCAGAGGAAATAGTGAAATTGAGCCTCACCAGCCAAAAGTGTTCTCTCTCTTTCTTCCACCCCACCTTCTTTCTCTCTCTCTCTCTTATCTCAGAGTTTTCAGAATTGAATTTATGGTGGTAAAATCATCAAGCAATGAGTTCTGGCCATCAGACAGATAACCTTAAAATCTAACTGTCAAACAAAGCCAAAATCATACTCAATAATGAAAGATTCCTCAGAGATCAGTGACAAAAAAAGGGTGTCCACTCTTAGCACTCCGATTCAACACAGTACTGAAAGTCTTAGCCAGAGAAATTAAGCAATAAGAAGAAATAAAAGACTCCCAAATCAGAAATGAAAGATTAAAAATATCTCTGTAGGCAGATGATAAGATATCATATAGAGAAACCCCTAAAGATTTCATCAAAAACTTGTTAGAATTAATAAACAAGTTCAGTAAAGTTGCAGGACACAAAATCAACACACAAAAATCAGTTGCATATCTATACACTAACAATGATCTATCTGAAAAAGAAATAAGGAAAACATTCCCATTTCCAATAGCATCAGACAGAATAAAATACTTAGGAATAAATTTAATGAAGAAGGTAAAAAATCTATACACTGCAAACTATAAGATATTGATGAAAGCAACTGAAAAAAAACACAAATAAATGGAAAGATATCGTTTGTTTAGGGATCAGAACCATTAACGGTGTTTAAATGACATACTACTGAAAGCCATCTATAGCTTCAAGGACGTCCCTATCAAAATCCCAATGACATTTTTGACAGTCCTAAAATTTGTATGGAACCACAAAAGACCTTGCATAGTCAAAACAATCTTGGAAGAAAAAAAATGCTGGAGTCACCATACTTGATGATTTCAAATTCTACTACAAAGCTATATTAATCAAAACAGTATGGTATGTCATAAAAACAGACACATAGACCAATAGAACAGAATCAAGACTCTAGAAGCAAACCCCCACATATATAGTCAAATGAATTTTTATCAGGGAACCAAGAGCACTTAATGGGGAAAAGACAGTCTCTTCAAAAAGTGGTATTGGAGGGGCATCTGGATGGCACAGTGGGTTAAAGACTCCGCCTTCAGCTCAGGTCATGATCTCAGGGTCCTGGGATTGAGCCCCACGGCGGGCTCTGTGCTCAGCAGGGAGCCTGCTTCCTGTCCTCTCTCTCTGCCTGCCTCTCTGCCTACTTGTGATCTCTGTCTGTCAAATAAACAAATAAAAATCTTTAAAAAAAAAAAGTGGTATTAGAAAAATTGTTAGAGAGGAGAAGGGAGTTGGGGTAAATTGGAAGGGGAGGTGAATCATGAGAGACTATGGACTCTGAAAAACAATCTGAGGGGTCTGAAGTGGTGGGGGGGTGGGAGGTTGGGGTACCAGCTAGTGGGTATTATAGAGGGCACGGATTGCATGGATCACTGGGTGTGGTGAAAAAATAATGAATACTGTTTTTCTGAAAATAAATAAATTAATTTAAAAAAAAGAAAGAAAAATTGGTATATTCAGATGCAAAAAGTCAACTATGCCCTCATCTTACACCAATCAAAAAAATTAACTCAAAATGGATTAAAGACTGAAGTGCAAAACCAGAAACCATAAAACTCCTAGAAAAAAATACAAGGGAAAATCTCCTTGACAATGTTATTGGCCATGGATTGTTGGATATGATGCCAAAAGCACAAATAGCAAACGCAAAAGTAAACAAGTGGGATTATATCAAACTAAAAAGTTTCTGCACAGCAAAAGAGCCATCAACAAAATGAAAAGGCAATCTATGGAATGAGGTAAAATATTTTTAAATCAATCAAGTATTCAATAAAGGGTTAATATCCAACAAATAAAAAATCTACAACTCAATTCCAAAATAATAATAATTATTATAATAATGATGAACCCAATTACAAATGAGCAAAATATTTGAATAGACATTTTTCCTTTTTTAATTGAAGTATAGTTCACATACAAAGTTCTATTAGTTTCAGGGGAACAACATAGCAATACAATTCTATACATTACACTATGCTCACCATAGAGCAGTTATTATCTGTCACCATACAACATTATTAAAATATTATTGATTACATTCCCTATGCTGTACTTTTCATCCCTGTGATGTTTTATAACTAGAAGTTTTACCTCTCAGTCCCTTCACCTATTTCACCCATCACCCCCAAGCACTTCTGACAAGCACCTATTTGTTCTCTGTATTTATGATTCCATTTGTGCTTTGTTTTGTTTTTTAGAATGCACACATGATTTTGTGAAATCATGATGTTTGTCTTTCTCTGTCTGACTTACTTCACCTAGCATAATCCTCTTTAGGGCTATCCATGTTGTTACAAATGGTAAAATCTCAATAATTTTTATAGCTGAGTCATAGTCCAGTGTGTGTATCTGTGTGTGTGTGTGTGTGTGTGTGTGTGTCTATCTGTGTGTGGTGTCCACACATCTTCTTTATTCATTCACTTATCTATAGATACTTAGGTTACTTCTATAACTTGGCTACTTTAATAAGACTACAATAAATACAGGGATGCCTATATCTTTTTGAATTTGTGTTTTTATTTTCTTTGGGTAAATACCCACAGTAGAATTACTGGATTGTATGGTATTTCTATTTTTAATTTTTTGAGGAAACTCTATACTGTTTTCCACAGTGGTTGCATCAATTTACCAACAATTTACCAACTGGTGCACCAATTTCCACCAACAGTGTACAAGGATTCTCTTTTCTCTGCATCTTCTCCAAGACTTGTTATCTCTTTGTCTTTTTGATACTATCATTCTGAAGGTGTAAGTTAGAAACTCACTGTGGTTTTGATTTGCATTTCCCTGATGATTACTGATGTTGAGTATGTCTGTATGTCTTCTTTGGAGAAATATCTATTTAGGTCCTCTGCCCATTTTAAATTGGATTATTTGTCGGGGGGGTTGGTGTTCAGTTGTATGTATTCTTTATATAGTTTGGTATCAACACTTTATTGGATACATCATGTAGAAATATCTTCTTTCATTCAGTGGGTTCCAGTTTTTCATGTTGTTGGTGGTTTCCTTCACTGTTCAAAACCTTTTTACTTTCAGAGGTCCCAATAGTTTATTTCTGCTTTAGTTTCACTTGCCTGAGGAGACATATCTAGAAAAATGGTGCTACCATTGATGTCTAAGAGATTACTGTCTGATTTCTTGTAGGAGTTTTATGGTTTCAGATATCACATTTAGTTTTTTAATGCATTTTGAGTTTATTTTTGTGTGTGCTCTATGAAAGTGGTCCAGTTCCATTCTTCTGCATGTAGCTATCCAGTTTTCCAATATTATTTATTGAAGAAATCTTTTTTCCATTTTATATTTTTGCTTCATCTGTTGCAGATTGACTATACAGATGGGGGTATATTCCAGGGCTCTTTCTTATTCCACTAATATATGTGTCTATTTTGTGCCAGTATTATGTGTTTTGATTACTATAGCTTTGTAGTATTGGGGGTCTTTTGTGGTTTCATACAAATTTTAGGATTATTTGTTCTAGTTCTATGAAAATATTAATGGCATTTTGATAGGGACTGCATTGTATTTGTAGATTGCTTTGGGTACTATTTGGATACCTTTTATTTCATTTTCTTCTCTGGTTGCTGAGGCTAGGACTTCTAGTACTATGATGAATAAAAGTGGCAAATGTACTTGTCTCTTTTCTGATCTTAGTGGAAAAGCTCTTAGTTCTTCAACATTGAATATGACATTAGCTTTTGGTTTTTCATATAAGACCTTAATTATATTGACTTATAATCTTATGGTTTTTATCCTTCATTTTGTTAATGTGATGTATCATGTTGGTTGATTGTGGATACTGAACCATCCTTGTACCCTTGGAATAAATTCCACTTGATAATGGTGAAGGATCCTTTTAATGTATTGTTAAAATTCAGTTTTCTAATATTTTGTTGAGGATTGTTGCATCTATACTCATCAGAGATGTTGGTTTGTTTTTTGTGTTTTTTTGCTTGTTTGTTTCTTCATAGTGTCTTTGGTTTTGGTATCAGGGTACCATCAACCCTATAAAATAAATTTGGAAGCTCTCCTTACTCTTCTGTTTTTTGGAAAATGGTTTGAAAAGAATAGGTATTAACTCTTCTTTAAATTTTTGTATAGTTCACCAATGAAGTCTTCTGCTCCTGGACTTTTGTTTGTTGGCAGTTATTTTTTTATGTATTTTTTAATTTTCTCTTTGATTTACTTGTTGACCCACTGGTTGTTTAGTAGCACATTGTTTAGCCTTCACCAGGTGAAAACCTTCACCTTTTTTCTAGTATTTTTTTCTTGTATTGATTTCTAATTTCATACAATATGGTCAGAAAAGATATTTGATATAATTTTCAACCTTCTTAAACATACTGAGACTTGTTTTGTGGCCTAACATGTGGTTGACCTGGAGAATATTCCGTGTATGCTTGGAAAGAATCTATAATCTATTCTTGGATGGAATGTTCTAGAACATTCAGGATTCATCCATGTTATTGCAAATGGAAAGATTTCCTTTTTTATGGCTGAATAATGTTCTAGAACATTCCATCCATATCTGTTAAGTCCATATGGCCTAATGTGCCATTCAAAGTCACTGTTTCTTTATTAATTTTTGTCTAGATGATCAATCCATTGATGTAAAGGGAGTATTAAAGTCCCCTATTATTATTGCATTGCTGTCAATTTCTCCCTTTATGTCTGTTAATATATTCTTTCTGTATTGAAGGACTCCTATGCTGGGTGTATAGATATTTACAATTGTTACATTTTCTTGTTGGATTGATCCCTTTATCATTATGTAATGCCCTTCTTTGCCTATTGCAACAGTCTTTATTTTTTTTAAAGATTTTATTTATTTATTTATTTATTGAGAGAGAAAGAAAGAGAGAGAGCAACAGAGATAGCAAGAGAGAGCAGGAGCAGGGGGAGAGGGAGAAGCAGCCTCCCTACTGAGCAGGGAGCCCAATGTGGGGCTTGATGTCAGGACCATGAGATCATGACCCAAGCCAAAGGCAGACACTTAACCAATTGAGCAAATCAGGACCCCAACAGTCTTTGTTTTAAAGTCTATTTTGTCTGATACAAATATTACTGCCTTAGCTTTTTTTTTTTTTTCCTGCTTTCATCTGCTGTAGTATCTTTTTCCATCCCTTCACTTTCGGTCTGTATGTTGCTTTAAGTCTGAAGTGAATCTCTTGTTGGCAGCATATAGATGGGTCTTGTTTTTTATTCATTCAGTCATCCTATGCCTTTTTACTGGAACATTTAAACCATTTGCAATAAAAGTAATTATTGATAGGTACGTACTATTGATAGGGATGCAAACTGGTACAGCCGCTATGGAAAACAGTATAGAAGTTACCCTCAAAATTAAAAGTAGAACTACCATATGATTCAGCAATTCTACTTCTGGGTATATATGCAAAGAAAATAAAATCAGGATCTCAAAGAGATGTCTTCACCTCCATGTTCATTGCAATATTATTCACCATAGCCAAGACATGGGAACAACCAAAATGTCCATCAATGGATGAATAAAATGCGGTGCATATATACTGCAGAATAGTATTCAGCCATAAAAAAGGAAATCTTTCCATTTGCAATAACATGGATGAATCCTGAAGGCATTATGCTAAGTGAAATGAGTCAGAGAAGGACAAATGCTATATGATCTTACTTATATGTGGAACCTAAATACCAAACTCATAGAAATAGAGAACAAACTTGTGGTTGCCAAGGGCAGGTAGGTGGAAGTGGGGGAAAAAAGTGAAGGTGGTCAAATAGTATGAAGCTTCAAGTTATAAGATGAATAAGTTCTAGAAATCTAACGTACAGCTTGGTGACTACATTTAACAATGCTGTACTATATACTTGAAAGTTGCTAAGAGTAAATCTTAAAAGTTCTCACCACACACACACACACACACACACACACACACACACACAAACACACGCACTCAATCCATCTTAGCTAAACTTACTGTGATAATCATTTTGCAACATGTATTTATATCAAATCATTGTGTACACATTAAACTTACATAATGTTATATGTCAGTTATATCTCAGCAAAACTAGAAAAAAAAACACTAAATGTCAGCACATTGAGAATCCATCTTTCAGGGAATAAACTTCATTCACCTTATAGGCAGAGAATGATGTATAAAATTAGAATTCCAATATATAAATAGAAATATGAATGTCCCATTATCTAAAACACTCACATCAGCATAATTAGCTCTTTCTTCCAATGGGAGACCCTAAGGATACTCAACCTTTAATGGGCCTGGTCTTTGATGAGAACAGAACCATAACAAAAGTGAGTTATATGATTCAAATAATGGCCTGAAGCATGGATCTTCATAATAATGCCACTGGCCAGTATGTTCTTTCTGTGTTTAGAAAGGACATAGACAATGTTTGCTCCTATAGGTCAACTTTACCTGATATTTTTGCCTAATAACAACCTCACTCATTATTATTTTTCTTTTAGATTTATTTATGTATTCAGTCAAGTCTTGCTCTGTCTGTGCCAGTAAATTTAATTTTTTTCAGATGACTACATATCTCTGCTCTGATACACTATCCATTGATTTTTATAATTTAATTTTGAAAGGACAATCTCATTAACCTTATTTATAAGCTCTTAGGGGTATTTTACAGCTGCCCCCAGGGACCACCTTCAATAAAAACAAGAAAGAAAACATTATCCAAACATGAGCTGAGCTATCCATTGTTAAAAAGACAGTGAATTACTAAGCCAGAACTCATATACGGGAAAAAACATTTTAAGTGATGTCTGGTCAAAATTATGTTAAAGACTAGTGAAGATCTCAAAGGATTTTTTTTTTTAATATGACTTGTTTTGACAAATGATAGAGCCAGATCTTGGATCTTAGGCAACATGGAATAACTTTTCATTTAAGGCATTAATGTGCGTAATGAAGTAGCAAAAGAAATGAAAAATCAATTTCTTCAGCTTATTAATTTATGTTGAGATTGATTTCCATTTATAATTCACTATTAGTCTTTTTCATTGATATCTGATTGTTCATTTATAAAGCATAGCCTTTGATAAGCTAAGTACCATTAATTTTAATAACAATAGAAAAATTGAAAACATACTTGGATTACAAATCATCTTATAAATAAGACTTTTGATAGAGTCACAAACTGTATAATAAAACAATATAGGCAATAGTAGGACTCAAATATTCACAAATTTAATGTCTGGGATAAGATGTCAAAAAGAAGTTCTAGAAGCACATAATTCAAGAAACAAGTTTTCTTATTGTTATGAGTTTTATGTTATACTGTCTTACTTGAATTTAGGATGAGAAGCATTTCAATGTCACATTAATGTAATCCGGGTTATTGCCAAGGAAAGTTGATTAGATGTCTATAGTATAAATACCTGTTTTAGAAAAAGGCATTCACATTTTTAATAGATGTCTCCAGAGAAATTATGATCTTTTTTCAATAAAATATAAAACAGAAGAGAAAAGTCACAATGACACAGAAGAAAGAGATGTTTTTTGCTCCATCCTAGGTTATATAGAATTCTAGTAACATTTTTATAATTATCATACTCACTGTAATAGGAGCATATGTCCTGGGTGATTGCCATCAGCTTACTTGCCTTTAATTCAAGCCCATATCACTATTTATCTATGCCCAGACTCATCCCACAGCAGGTTTATACCATTTTGGATCTGTAAAAAGGTGCGTATTGCATGGAGCACTGGATGTTGTATTTAAACAGTGAATCTTGGAACACTGCATCAAAAACTAATGATGTATTTTACGGTGACTAACATAACACAATTTTTTTTTAAAAAAGCATATAAACAACCAACATTTTATACCTTAAGGGAAAGTTACTTTGTAATGCATTTATAAGATAATTTTTAACCAAGTGAAGCCAAAAATTTTACACAATCAAATCTACAAGTTCTGGGGTGAGCACAGGGAGAAGGGGAGTTGGAAGTAGTTATCAAATACAAATTCCTAATCCTAGATGTCTTATCCTTGAAATCAATCATGTTTCTGAACCAGGTAAATCCACCACCTCTCAACTTCTAATAATGGAATATAGCGCCATTTTGCTAATCATCCAAGTTATCAGCATCATGGATTAAAAAGTCACATAGTTTTGGAACTTGAATAATTCATGGAAAAAAAGGCACAGCATAGGAAATATAGTCAATGACATTATAATAGTATTGCATGGTGACAGATGGCAGCTACACTTGTGGTAAACACAGCATAATATAAAGAGTTGTTGAATCACTACATTCTATATCTGAAACTAATGTAACACTGTGTATCAACTATACTCAAAGAAAAAAATGTCACATAGACAAACTTCATATTCACAAACTTTTCTTTGAGATCCCTGCTTTTATTATTTTAATTAAATATTTTAAAATGTTTGTCTACTCTCTCTGGGCTATAGTTTAGGACACAAAACAAAAATATATATACTCTTTAGGAGCTCAAAGTCTAGGGGTAAACACAAATGCTCATCTGTTCAAATAACTATAATACAAAAGATGACAACAATGATGACTCCAATGACTGATGATGATGATGATAAATACCACTGGCTTAACACTTTCTCTGACCTAGACACTCTTCTATGAATTTTGCATACATTACCTGCTCAATGAAGTAGATATTAATAATTTTACTTTTACAGATAAAGGAACTAAGAGAAAGATTAAGTGATTCACCAGAGGCCACATAGCAAGTTAAGTCTAATCCTTGACACTACTTTCTTTCTCACTTCTAAATTGAATATCTCTCTAATAAAAGCATCACAAAATATATAAACAAAATGCCATGCAATAGTAGCTGTAATTAATACCATGAATATTAGGATAGGGTGGTGATGTCATGACAAGAATAAGGGTGGGGAGGCTTCATGGAAGAACTAATAATTAAGCTAGGTTTGGAATAATGTGTAGTGATGTTTCCATGAAAGGAATACATGGAAGGAAAGGAAAATAATACAATGAAGGACACTTAAGAGCAAATGCTTTCTTGAAGAAAAGCAGGACATATTAAAAACTAACTATAGAATGGCTGTTGAAAGATTTGAAAGGAGAGTCTAGAACAAAGGGTGCAGTAGGAGAAAAAAATAAACCTGGAAAGAAAAGTTATAGAAAATTAAAGTCTTGGGGCACCTGGGTGGCTCAGTGGGTTAAAGCCTCTGCTTTCGGCTCAGGTCATGGTCCCAGGGTCCTGGGATTGAGCCCCACATTGGGCTCTCTGCTTAGCAGGGAGCCTGCTTCCCTCTCTCTCTGCCTACTTATGATCTCTGTCTGTCAAATAAATAAAATATTTAAAAAAAGAAATAAAAGAAAATTAAAGTCTTGAATACAATGCTAAGGAAGTTTTGCTCTTTTGGTAAGCAATGGGAAGTATTTAAGATTTATATTATATTATATTATGAGGCATAAGATGCTTCTTACTTATGGATTGCAGAGGGAAAACTTTGGAATCAAGGAGGTGAATTAGACTATGTAATAATACAAAATAGACAGTCTTTAAAAACAAGGAAAGAGGTGCATATGAGAGATACTTCAAGGAGGACTCAAGTAATCTCAATAACAGATTGGATAGGGAAGGAGAGAAAAGTCAAGAGTTACTCTGAGCTTCTGTCCTACACTCTTGGGAATCAACAACCCAGGGTGCATAGGAGGTAGAAGAATGAAAATCAAGAAAAAAATGGATTTGGGTATATTGACTTTGAATTATTAGCAAGAAATCCATAAGATGTAAGTGGCACTTGGACATTGGGGGGATGTCTGGTACAGTATGATCTTGAGAACAGATAACTCCCATAAAATGAGCACCGAGTCAGAAAAAGAAAACAAAAAAACACCAACTCTTAGAATATTTACATCTAAAGAGGGGATGAAGAGCGGCTAGGATGAAGTGAGTAGTCAAAAATAAGAACTAAGTCAATGAAGTGCATCATCACATAAATCAACAGAAGGTTTTTTGGAAATGTAAAATCAACAGGGCTTAATGCTGTGGAAAGATTGTATGTAAAAATGATGGGGAAAATATCAAATTATGAGGAAATGTTTTCATTGTGTCATAATAGAAATAATGGAAAGCATTGTTTCAGTAAAGTATTAAGGATAAGAGATAAGCTAGGAAGTCAGTGAGGTATGAGGAAACGAGTTAAACTCACTGGATTACTCCTTCCCACTGAAATATTCTCAAATAGCACCAGTCTATTGGTCTAGTCCTAGGTTTGTTTGTCATCCTACTTGGTCTGGACTTAAGGTCCAATCCCTATAAGTGCTTGGAGTGATACTTGAATTTTTGACCTTCTCACCTGGTCCCCAGAGTCCCTCACAAAATCCTGTACTTATTTGAAATCTTGGGAAGACTGTTTTCTCCATTCCAGCTTCTAGACTATCTGAAATAAGTGGAGAAAACTATTTTACTATGCAACTGGATGTCTTTATAAGTTTATTTTTTTATTTTTTTTACAAAAACGGAGTCATAAGTACTGCTCAAAATCTGTTACTTATCTCCAGCTAAATGAAAATCAACACATGGACACACTAATTACCAATTACTAATTACCCTAATTACCAACTTCCTAACTTTTTAAACATACTTCTAAGCTCCAATTTCCTTATTCTAAAATGAGCACAGTAACAGTTTTTCAAAGGTGATTGTCAATATTAGACTTAGTATATACAAATTAATTTGACTAGTTCATGATACATAATAGGTAGCTTTAGTTAATAAACAATAGAATAAACAATACAATAAACAGTAGCTTTAGTTAATACCATGAATATTAGGTAGATCATGTGCTACAGTGTATGTCCTAAAGCTTTTTATTCACCTAACATACCCTTCCTTTGTTTTCATGTGAAGCTTTATTGATAATGTCCATCCATTTACATATTTATTGAGTACTTACTATATTACAGGTGCATGCTAAGTATACAGTATGAATAAAATGGACACGTGTCCTAATCTCAGGGAGTTTACTTTTTGTAGGTGCTGATGAATATAAACAACTAAAGACATGCTCAGAACAAAATACTTTCAGGTAGCAGTAGATATTATGAAGAAAATCATCAGGTTGGTATAACAACAGTGATGGTTGGAGGGAGGGAAGAAGATGGTTATGAATAGATAAGAGCCACAAATACAAACTTGTTCAGAGCCACAAATACAAACTTGTTTAGTTCAGTTCCTCTACACTTTAAAATTTTTCCCAAAGTCCAATTATTCCTTTATATCTTCCTCTTCTATAAGTTTTGTTTTTATTCTTTGTTCAAAGTCAACCCTAGTTGAGCTCTTTTTATATCTTTCTCACCAACTTTCCCTTATAATCTCTTATATATTTAATTTCTTTTTCCAATAATTTATTTCATTGAGTCTATAATTATAATGGGGTAAAGGAACTATTGTTTATTTCCTTTAGTAAGTCTAGAAAGTTGAAATTCAGTACATCTTTTTACCCATAATATATCAATTATATTTCAAATATCTTTCAATCTAAACCAACTCTAACGTTGACCATTTGAAAGGCATATTAGCAATGGAAATATGATGCTCTGTACTAGCAATAAATGCACTGAATACAATTGGGGAAAAATGAAAAAAAAAGAAAAAAGAAAAAAGAGACGCCAACTCTGAGGAATTTGAAAGGCAGAGGAAAATAGCACACCCAAACCATCTATAGTCAAAAATAAAAATGTTTAAAGTAGTACATAGCCGATGGGAAATTCAACGTTCAAGTGGGATGATCTTTTCATCTGTAGGTAGGTTCACAACATAAAACCTTATGCCACATTTTATATCATACATGAATGATCCATATATAAAACCAACTTGTGAAAGAAAAAAAATGCATGGAATTCCCTCTAATAATATAGTCACAAAAAATGCACAGAATTCTGAACAACTACAACTATTAGCTCAGTTTTAACTTTGTGTCCATATTCACAAATGCCCTATAGATATTTCTCATTTTTTCTTCTACTAAAGTGTGCCTTCTTTGCATTGCATGCTTAGACTCAGAAAAGTAAATACAAAAACTGCCAGCTCAGCCAGGTGGAAAAAGAAGAAAAATGGAGTATAATTGAATAAATCTCCTGAACAGAATAATATTCACCACTGTTTATTAATCTCTTTAATAGCCTTTTCCCTGAAGAAGGAAAAGAAGCAAGACTTTTCAGAACACTCCAAATAACTTTAGTTACTGGCTTAGAGAGATTTACTCACATAAATCTCTCAAGCTTTGTTTCTTTAAGAAATGGCACTCAGGGGGGTGCCTGGGTGGCTCAGTTGGTTAAGCATCTGTTTTTGTCTCAGATCATGGTCTCTGGATCCTGGGATTGAGCCCTGCATCATAGGGTTCTCTGCTTATCAAAGAGTGTGCTTTTTCCTCTTTCTCCCTCTTCCTCTCCCCATGCTTGTGCTCACATGCTCTCTCTTTCAAATACATAAATAAAATCTTAGAAAAAAAAAAGAAAAGAAATAGCATTCACTGTGTAATCTGGCTCAAAATTCACAATCTTGCAAATGTCATTTCCTTGCAGTCTTAAGTGATAGCAAACTTAAGCAGAGCACTATATGTGATGTACAGACCTGAACATACTTTAGTTGTTGAACTAGAGAAAAAAAAAGTCAGGATACAAATAGGAAAAGACAGAGAATAATACCACGACAGGTGGGGAAGGAAGAGAGTCAACAGACATCAGAATTCGTTCAGTCTGGAAGAGATTATCGAGTGAAATAAGTCAAGCAGAGAGAGTCAATTGTCATATGGTTTCACTTATTTGTGGAGCATAACAAATAGCACGGAGGACAAGGGGAGTTAGAGAGGAGAAGGGAGTTGAGGGAAATTGGAAGGGGAGGTGAACCATGAGAGACTATGGACTCTGAAAAACAATCTGAGGGGTCTGAAGGGGCGGGGGGGTGGGAGGTTGGGGGAACCAGGTGGTGGGTATTAGAAAGGACACGGATTGCATGGAGCACTGGGTGTGGTGCAAAAACAATGAATACTGTTACGCTGAAAATAAATTTTTAAAAATTAAAAAATTTTAAAAAAAAAAGAATTCTTTCAGTCCACTCAGCTGATACCCAGGAATCAAACATGGTTCTGTCCCTTGCATGGAGCTGTTTGTTACTAGAGCAGGCAAAATCTAACAGGTATCATTGTCTCTCAAATGTCTAACTTTTTCTTTTATTTATTTATTATTTTATTTATTTATTATTATTTTTTTTACTCAACTGCCATATGACACCATCTCCCATATGGGCTAGACTTGCCGGGAATAATCACTTACCTTACATCATGTCCTTACTCTTTCCAGAATCATGTGTGAAAAACCACATGAGAAGAGTGAAGGCCAGTTGGAAGGGTTTCCCATGGCTAAACACCAAATAAGATGTTGCAGTGACTTTTTTTTTTTTTTTTTTGGTGTTGCAGTCACATTTTTATCCACTTCACACTTAAGACCAAGCTCCCAAGTAGCCCCTTCTGCAGCTGCCTCCCTGTACATACCCATCCTCATTCAGTCCGTCCCTAAAACAAGGCTGACAATGACACATGAACTGCACATATCTAGGTGGTCTACCATGTCCTTTATGTAGTTGAATTCACAGGGTGACACTAAATTAAGACAAGTTCCAATATTGATGCCACTATCTCCCTCCTGTGAATCCTGATCCACTGGCTGCCAAAGCCAGAAGGGGTTTGGGATAGAGTGCTTGGTCATGGGGAAAGCTGCTGTGGTTGGCCCAACAGATGGGCAGAGGGGAAGGTTTTACTTCTTCACAGCCTGAATGACAACCTCATCCCCTACTACATGGCCTTCATACACTTTTTGAGGATTGTGTTTCACAAACAGACCCCAGATTAGAGTGTGTTTAAATTTTTTGGTAAGATTTTTGTGAATCTTCATGCAGAAATCCTCCACCATGGTCCTGGAATAAGGCAGCACCACTGGGGACATATAATCTGGCAATTGGGCCTTTGGGTTTGGTGTAAATCCTCACTAGTTTTCAGACAGTTCCAGATCTTTTCTAATAGGTCATCAAAATTCCAGCAGTGATGGGCAGAAATGGGTACACAGTGAGTCACCTTATAAATTATATCCAATTCCTTAAAGGAAATCTGATCAATCTTCTTGATTAATAAATACACATACATATAAGGGATACAAACTCTGTTTTCTTCCACTATACCAACAAGGTCATCCACTGTGGCATCACTATGCAGGGCCATATCAGCATTGTGAATTCAAATGTCTAAGTTTTTAAGAGTTTTGAAGAAACACATCACTATGGGGTGCCTGGGTGGCTCAGTTGGTTAGGCAACTGCCTTCGGCTCAGGTCATGATCCCAGGGTCCTGGGATCGAACCCCATGTCGAGCTCCTTGCTTGACAAGGTGCCTGCTTCTCCTTCTCCCTCTGCCTGCTGCTCTGCCTGCTTGTGCTTCTAATTCTCTGTCAAATAAATAAATAAAATTTTAAAAAAAAGAAACACATCACTACATTATCATATACTGAATTATATCAATAGAGACAGATAATATACATTATAATATTATTATAGGGAGAACAGTTAGTCCACATACCCTTTGCTTTCAGTTTCTTGTACTATTGATCAATTTCTCCTGTTTTGCTCTTTTCATCAAATTTCTGGTTAAAAAAAACACAGTGAAATGGAATAAATGGTTTCATCTAAGTTATGTTTCCTGAATGGAAAGCTTACTGATAAAAAGTATAATATCTGATACAGCGTGCTAAAGAACTTACTTACTTTACTGTTTCATTCAATATGAACTATAAAACAATGCATACATATAAAATGAGCTAACCATAGATTTGAGTGGCAATATATGACCAAATAACTGTCAATTTCCTTCTAAGTTATTTCTCTGGTGTTCAGTATAGCTGTTATGAGAAATTTCCTTCAACTGCTCTTCAGAGTATCTGTAATTAATTTGTACTCATGGCTCTGAAGAGATAAAGAAGAAATTCTAATAAAAGCATAAAATATTTTGATAGCTTTGAGGATGTTTTGCAAGGTAAGACTTCAGACTTTCCCACCAAGCTTTAATTCCATTTCTATCTGTCCAAGGGAAAACATATTGTTCTAATTTTCATTCTGCTTCCTGAAGTTCTCAATTCGCTTTCCTCACACTCTTCATCAACTCATGTATTCTCTCCTGCATTTCTCCCCCAGCCACACTACTCTTGGGATTATCTCTTTATCACTGTCAGTAACCACAGGACTCATTAAAGATAGGATGCCAAAGTTATTTTGGACTAAGGAAATTGTTATCTCATTAAGAGTTGCAAACATCTACAGATTCCAGGTTACAAGATTTAAAATGTGGTACCAATTTCAAGTTAAAAAAAAATAAGAAAAGAAAAAGGGAGGAAAGAAGGAGAAAAGGTAGGCAGGCAGACTGTAAGAAAGGATTTCACTTCAAGAATTGGGCCTCCTTCCTTTGGGTTCCATGTTGTCATTTATCTTTTTGTTTCCTCTCATTTTGCTGAAGCTTACTCTGCAGTAACTAATGTATATGTATGTTAAATCATCACATTGTACATCTTTTAAAAAATCACAAGGTACAACCTGAATACATATTATTTTTTATCAAACATATCTGAATAAAGCTGGGGGAAAAAAGGCACAGAAATAAAAAATAATTTTTTGCATTCTTGAAAAACATTCTACATAAATACTTGAGTAGTAGTTCATTTAGTTACATAATTTTAAGTTGAGGACTATGTTCTTTTTCAATTTTAAACTATATTTCCATAATATCCTAACTCTGGTATTGCTTTCAACAGTTCTAATGCCATTCTGATTCCAGGGTCTTGGTTTTGTTTCATTTGTTTCATTTTGTTTCTATTTTAATTCTTTCTTTGGAAAGTTTGAAAACGTCTGCTTTTTCTGAAAGTTCATAAAAATGTACTTTGATGTGAAATCTTTTTTGCTGGACTCTTGCTGGTTTCTTTTCACCTGAAGGCCTTTGTAGTTTAGTTCTGGAAATATTTTTGTGTTCTTTTTCTTGAGCAATTTCCTAATGTCTGACTTCTCTGCTCCCTCTTTATGCAATATCTATAAGCTGAATGATGAAACTCTTAGATTGATTGTCTTGTTTTCATACCTCTTTTCCTCGATTTTCCATTTCTTCATCTTTTGATTCTACTTTCCCAGGGATTTTCTCAACATCCACTAGATTTTCCTAACTAATTTTATTTTAGTTTACAGGAAGTTTTTCTGATTCTGTTTCTTTACATAAGGAACATACTTTAGCCTTTTTTTGTGTTTGTTTGTATTGGATGCACTACCTCTTGTCATTCTGAGGATTTCAATTATAACAGTTGCTCTTGTTTAAGTATCTGTTAATCCTCTTTGCATTGTCTCTGTTTTTTTTGTTTGTTTGTTTTGAGTTGTTTTTTTGTTTTGTTTTTTACTTTTCTTCTTTAAAATTTGCCACACCAATGTATTGCTGTATCTTGTGTACAGAGGTCCAGAGATTTGCAAATTCAGTTTTCCCAGAACATTAATGGCTAGCCTCTTACTTGGGGGAGAGTCACCTGGTCTCCAACGAGGGAAGATGATCTGGGGGTCCTACTGCACACAGATTTTTCTCCATTCCAAGAAATCATTACTAACTTAAGGAGCATGGAACATCTTGAGAGTGAGTTTTGCAAGCTATACTGGTCTTCAGTGATACTGAAGCCATAAACAGTAAATCCACACACTGGAAACAAAAATGACAACATCCATAAAATGCTTTCTTTCTACCTGTCTTTGTTCTTTCTTGGTATCTATGCACATGTGTCACTCTCCCCTTGGTTACTAGATTCCAGTCACACTTACCTTTTTTCAGTTCTTGTGGTAACTCAAGTTCTGTCCTTTGCTTCTTTTAGAATTAAGACTCTAATTCTATAAATAGATCATATATAAGCAGATACAGACTGAAGGAAGGAGAAAGAGCCAAAAATTTATGACCAAATGAACAGAGAATTTCATGGCTTAAGGAAACAAAATATATAGAGAGAATAGATACTATGAAGTATCTATTCTAATAATTTAAAGCAAATCAACACTTTGCCGATTGTTATACAAATATACTGTAGGAAATTATATTAAGTAATTAAGTAAATTAAGTAATTAATTAAGTAAAAAAGTATGCCCAGAAAGGGATGCTCCATAAAGGCATATTGATTGATTGGGTGTTTTTAAAAAGGATACATCCATAAAGTTCCTTTAAATAACTATACCAAGCACTATAAAGGATTGGCTAAAATAACATTCACAAACTTGTTCATTAAGAAAAACTAAGAACATAAACTAAATTCAGATTTTTGTGAAGCTGGATCTTTGCACACTAATTTCTGTGACAACAGTAAAGTGTTTTTATGATTAAAAAATATATATCTTGAGGCACCTGGGTGGCTCAGTGGGTTAGAGCCTCTGCCTTCGGCTCAGGTCATGATCCCAGGGTCCTGGGATCAAGCCCCACATTGGGCTCTCTGCTCAGTGGGGAGCCTGCTTCCTCCTCTCTCTCTCTCTGCCTGCCTTTCTGCCTACTTGTGATCCGTCAAATAAATAAATAAAAAATCTCACAAAACAAACTGAGGGTTGCTGGGGGGAGGGGGTTTGGGAGAAGGGGGTGGGATTATGGACATTGGGGAGGGTATGTGCTTTGGTGAGTGCTGTGAAGTGTGTAAACCTGGTGATTCACAGACCTGTACCCCTGGGGATAAAAATATATGTTTATAAAAAATAAAAAATTTTATTAAAAGCCTTCAAAAAAAATCTTTTTTTAAAAATACCTTTATACTACCGTGATTTGGGGGTTATTGATTATCTTTCCCAAGTTCCCTTTTCTGAGAGCTGCCACTGCTTGCCCCACTGCTGGAGTCATTCTTGTACTTCAGTTCCCTGTTCTATGACTATAGCCCATTGGGTAGTTTACATAAGACCTAACAATGAAAAGTCTGGGCTAAGGTAATGAGAGTTTTTCTCCCAGTAATCGGAATTGGACCAAAGAGCAGAAAGGTCAGTCAGTGGTGGTTGGTTCTTTCTTAAATGGTGCAGACTCCTGGGTAAAGGATCCCCTCTGAGGAAGTCATGACAGAGATGTATAAATAGAATACAGAAAACCATTCTTTAGGAAGAAACGGACAATGAGAGATGCCTAGAAACAGTCATGTGTATTACCTGCAAAAGGCACATGATAAGAAAAACTACCAAGGTCCTGATGAATTTCAGTTCTAGTGCCTGTCATGATACCCTCACTATCTTTCTATCCTTGAATTCATGGGAAAATCCCATATCCTTCTAGTTAAGCTCTTTTTCCATGAAAACAAATCAATGTATACAAAGGCATTATTATTATTTCATTGATTTCAAGACACAGCTGACACCTAGCATATAAATGTTCTAATTAGCATTGAATGGAATACCAAGGTCACATTGCAAATTAGGTGTTCTTTTACACTTAATAAAACATAAACTCTGAAATCAATCTTTATTTGGTTAATTATGTATTCTATGTCTTCACCTCATGGTCAAAATCTATGGAGTAAACTAAGGAACTATGTTTTGATTTGATAAATGATAATTTGACTTTTTAAAAATGCTGAATAAATCCAGTGGAGTTCAGTAATGTGGGAGGACCAAATATATTTGTTTTTCATGTATTTTCTTCATTTTCTCCTTTATTTACACAATTTATTTCGATGTAAATAAGAGCTATACCTCTCAAAAGACTAATAGGAAATCAAAGAGCGCATCTCCCTCTCAGAAAAAAAAAAAAATAAAGGTGAAAGTCCCCTTGAGCTTTGCCCTTGGACTAAGGAAGCTTTCTAAAAATGAATTACTGAATATGGGCAGTTCTGTCACGGTGTGAGTGTGTCTGTGGGCATGCATTTAAGCTGACACATATAATATAAACTCTGCATTTAAAAGCTTGCTTGGAAATTAAATTTCTAACTCAAATATAGCTTGAAGAAACAATTATCAATCCAGTGTGCATTTGTGCTTAGAAATGTTTAGTGTATTGTAGATGAGCTGCCAGAGTGTTAGATTACAACATGTCCAGCATTAGAGAATGATACAAATGAACACCTGCGCTTCAAGGAATAAACATATTAACATGAAGTAGCATGAAATAGATTTAAAGGACTAGCTAGTAATTGACTCTGTGTAACATAATTTCACTGAACCACACAATAACAACAATAATAACAATAATTAATATATGTATACTGCTCTATTGTGCTAAAAACTTCTTTAAGATACTTGAATAATACCTTACTAGAATTTCCCAACAATCCTGTGAAGTACCTATTCACGATAACTTTAACTAAAGAAACACCTGACGTTCAGAGATTCTAGGTAACTTCCTTCCTAACCATGGCTTGGAAATGGAAGAGCCTGAACTCAATCCCCAAATTCTTGTATCAAAACCTGTTTTGTTTTTTTTTTTTTTTTACTAATACTGCAATCTAAAGCCAATTTTTTTTTTTTTTAACTAGGAAGGATGCAAATCACTTTAACACTGCTTTTTCTCTTTTCAGATGTAAGTCACAATCTGCAGCATTATTCTATAACTAAGCAACCCTTATAACATAAGGTATGAGCTTCTCCACAATAGTCCCTGTGCTGCCCAGACGAAGACCTGTTCTCCATATCCAAAGGCTTTCCTGCCTTCAGGAATTCTCCCAGAGTCAATAGCAATGTAAGGCATGAGGCCAGCTCCAGGGCAGTTGGCCACTAACAACCAGGGTCAATAAATAGGGAAGTTACAATAAGCTGTTTCCACAGCATGGTCAAGGAGGCCCACAGACCATTATAAGGCCATAACGAGAGTAATATGAATGCTTAAAGGGCATTTTGAAAATAAATACTCAATGCACAAACTGGCAAATTACTCTCATCATCCTTGCCATGCCTTTTTGCTGTTTGAAAAAAAACAACAAAGACTTATGCTCTGTCTTGTGCTCATTTCATAACCATAGACAAGTGTCTTGCTTTTATATCCTTTTTGTGTAAAAAATGAGGATAATAATTTCTACCTCATAAAATTGAGAATATTTTAAAAAATGCATGTAAAGTGCTAAGAACCATAGCTACAAGAAAAAGTCTTGGAAACTATTGTTAATTTTGTCATTTTTATTAAAAACTAAAGCCACACAGTCCAATATTTGCATTAATGTGATTTTACTCTTCCAAGAAACTCTTGCACAAGAAGCTGAAAGTGCAAATAATTATTTTTTATTTAATGAAATTCCTCCAAATCTATGTATCCAAATTTTCGATAATCTCTAATTGCCTCTCTTCTCAGCACAATAGACCACTCAACTGCACTTACCAAATAAAATGGGCAGAAGATATGAATAGACATTTTTCCAAAGAAGACATACAGATGGCTAACAGACACATGAAAAGATGCTCAATATCACTCATCATCAGGGAAATACAAATCAAAACCATGATGAGATACCACCTCATACATACTAGAATGGATAAACTCAGCAACACGGGAAAAAACCGATGTTGGTGAGGATGTGAAGGAAGGGGAACACTCAAACTGTTGGTGAGAATGCAAACTATTTTGGCCACTCTAGAAAACAATATGGAGGTTCTTCAGAAAGTTAAAGACAGATCTACCCCACAACCCAGCAATAGCACTGCTAGCTATTTACCCAAAGGATACAAAAATACTGATTCAAAGGGACAGATGCACCCCAATGTTTATAGCAGCATTACCAACAATAGCCAAACCATGGGAAAAGTCCAAGTATGTACTGACTGAAGAATGGATAAAGAAGATGTGGTATATATACAAAGGAATATTATTCAGCCATCAAAAAGAATGAAATCTTGCCATTTGCAATGATGTGGAAGTAGAGTGTATTATGCTAAGCAAAATAAGTCAGAGAAAGATAAATACCATAAGATTTCACTCTTTTTTTAAAAATTTATTTTATTTTTTCAGTGTTCCAAGATTTATTGTTTATGCACCATACCCAGTGCTCCATGCAATATGTGCCCTCCTTAATACCCACCATCAGGCTCACCTGTCCCTCCACCCCATGTCCCCTCCCAAACCCTCAGTTTGTTTCTCAGAGTCCACAGTCTCTCATGATTCATCTCCCCCTCCGATTTCCCCCAACATCCTTCTTCTCTCATTGTCCTTGTGTTACTCCTTATGCTCCTCAAGTAAGTGAAACCGTATGATAATTGACTCTCTCTGCTTGACTTATTTCACTCAGCATAATCTCCTCCAGTCCCGTCCATATTGATACAAAAGTTAAGTATTCATCCTTTCTGATGGAGGCATAATACTCCATTGTATATATGGACCATATCTTCTCTATCCATTCATCTGTTGAAGGGCATCTTGATTCTTTCCACAGTTTGGTGACTGTGGCCACTGCTGCTATGAACATTGGGGCACAGATGGCCCTTTGTTTCACTGTTTCTTTGGGGTAAATACCCAGTAGTGCAATTGCAGGGTCATAGGGTAACTCTACCCTATGATTTCACTCTTATGTGGAATTTAAGAAACAAAAGAAATAAACATAGGGGAAGGGAAGGAAAAATAAAATAAGATTAAAACAGAGAGACAGGCAAACTTTAAGAGACTCTTCCCTGTAAAGAACAGGTTGCAGGTTGATGGAGGGCGGTAGGTGGGGCACAGGGAAATTGGGAGATGGGCATCAAGGAGGACACTTGTTGCAATGACCACTGGGTGTCATATGTGATGAGTCACTGAGTTCTACTCCTGAAACAGAACTACATGTTAACTAACTTGAATTTAAATACAAACTTGGAAGAAAGAAAAAAAAGAACCATAGAAGGTGAGATGTCTGCTATTTTAAGCCAAATTTCTGCTGTTTTAAGCCAAAAAACATGACTACTTTTATTTCCACACTTCCTTGAAATCTGTCTCACTATGGTCACTGATTTTAAACTATTATGTCAAGAACTTTGTCAAATCCCAATCAGTTGCTACTGCACTGAATGATCTCTCTTAAACAAACTCAAAAAACAAAATATACATTCTTGCCTTCACTTCTCCCCTCACAAATGTTACCCAAACCTCAACAAAATATTGACCTCCCTTACTGGGTTAAAAATAAATGCAGTTTTGTTTCAGGTTGATATTCTTTTTTGATGAGTCAGCAGTTGACATTATTATCATTATCATGCATATCTCATCTCTGTAATCCAATGGCTTCTAAATGCTGCCCAAAGGGCTCTGGGACACTGTAGTCAAACTCACAGGTGCAGTGGACGGTTTACATTTTTGAGGAAAATGCACCCATCCCCAACATCTGCCAAATGCTGCATGAACCACTTTAACATTAGATCACCATTTTCTGCTTGACACATCATATCTTTGTAAAGCTGGGTTTTCAGTGGTTGCTGTGATAAAAGTCAAGTACTGTATGAAAGTTAGTGTGCAAACGAAATTGAGGATGACAGTGATACCCAAATCTGAGATGTTATGAAGTGCCTCATGGGCACACACATTCCATTAGTAAGTAATTGTGGCTATTGCAGAATGAAATAAAAATGTGGGTTTTTTTTTAAATTTATGTGCATTATTTATTCAAATGGATATTAAGTTGTTTGGACTTAAACATTTATTAAGTGTTTAAATATAACCACTTAATAGATGAAACTGTTCACTTTTCTTTTGGCCTAGGAGTATCATAAGAAAAAAAATCACTAAGATACCAAGAGTACTAGAAGCAAGCAAAGTTTAGGAACCTCTGCTCTAACCTATTCTTTGTGAACACTGTGATTGTATAGAATTTAAAGAAAGATTCCCTGGGGTGCCTAGGTGGCTCAGTCATTGGGCGTCTGCCTTCGGCTCAGGTCATGATCCCAGGGTCCTGAGATCAAGCCCCTGCTCTGCGGGAGCCTGCTTCTCCCTCTCCCATTCCCTCTACTGTGTTCCCTTTCTCACTGTGTCTCTGTCAAATAAATAAATAAAATCTTTAAAATAAAAAAGAAAGAAAGAACAATTACCTAACTCTAGGGTAAAATTGACTTTGTACCACTCTCCAACCTTCAACCCTACAAATATTTCTATGGATTTCTCTCTCCCTTTGAATGTTTTCATATGAATTTCTAGATGCCCAGAAATCCCCCTATCCTGATTATTAGGAAGATTAAACTTATACACAGTAAAGATGGAATTGCCTCACTCTGGCAGTTTCATTTATTCATTCATTCAATAAATATTTATTGAATAGCAGATATGTGTTAGGCATTGTTCTAGTACTGGAGATACACTGATTAGCAAATTTATTACATTAATAGTTCCAATGCCTTGGCAGCTCATTTGTAATTGGCTAAACATTTTCAAGCATAAATGCACAAAGGAATGATCATTATTTCTGAAGTAGGTATGTAATTCAAGTTAACAGCAGAATTTTCAATAGAGAAATAGAGATATACCACTTATTTTGCTCACATTAAACCAGGACTGAGGTTGGTTATGAAATTTTCAAATGTGTTTTTTCAGCTTTGAGAGAAGCAAACACATGAATAAACAGTCCTATTTTCTCCAGATTTCCTGCTTTGCTTCTTATCCATTTCAAGAGTTTTCATAAAAATATATTAATTCACTTAATAGAATATAAAATCATTCAACTCTTATACTAGAACCAAGTGATGGTTTGTCCTATAAGGCCAGCTAATACTTTATCTTGTTGTAGCTCAAATTTTATTTTTCTAAGAACCTCCTGGACACAAGTTCAAATTATCTTTAATATTATAATGTTCTGAATTACCTTCTGAATATACTGAGTTTTGCTTCCTCCACACACAAAAAATTAGAAAATTATATGTATTTTTGAGTACATAGAGAACCACATTTCAGCAATTAATAATAGTTTAGTGAAGGTGTAAATGAGTTAAATTCTTGTGTGGAGGTTCCTAATTGTTCTGGCTATATTCTACTTTCCTTGTAACAAATTCAGGTAAGTAGAAAGGAGTTCATCAAAATGATGCCTCATTTCCAAAACAAATAAACAAACAAAAACAAAGAGTTTTTTTTATAAGGATCTCCTGTTTTGCTTGACAATAGATCAATAAGTGATCTATTTACAAACCATAATGAGGAAAGCAGTGCCCTGCAATGTCTGTAAGACACATTCAAATGCACTTAAGTACTGTTGTTGTTATTATAATTAAAAAAAAAAAAAAAGAACCCAGACTATGGTGTTTGTCTTTCTCTGACTGACTTATTTCATTTAGCATAATACTCTAACTCCACCCACACTGTTGCAAATGGGAAGATTTCATCCTTTTTTTTTTTTTTTTTTTTAAAGATTTTATTTATTTATTTGAGAGAGAATGAGTGAGAGAGAGCATGAAAGAGGAGAAGGTCAGAGGGAGAAGCAGACTCCCCAAAGAGCTGGGAGCCTGATGCGGGACTTGATCCTGGAAGTCCAGGATCATGACCTGAGCTGAAGGCAGTTGCCCAACCAACTGAGCCACCCAGGTGCCCGATTTCATCCTTTTTGATAGCTGAGTAGTATTATGTGTGTCATGTATATGTGTATACATATACATATATGTGTGTACATGTATGTGTACATGTATATGTGTGTATATATACATACACATATGTGTACGTGTGTGTGTATGTATATATATACACATGCCACATCTTCTTTATCCATTCACCAGCTGTTGGACATTTTGGCTTTTTCCATAATTTGGCTATTGTTGAAAATGCTGCTATAAACATCAGGTTCATGTATCCCTTCAAATCTATATTTTTGTGTTCTTTGGATAAATACATAGTAGTGCAATTGCTGGATCATGGGCTCAAGAAACAGACTCAACTATAGAGAACAAACTGATGGTTATTGGAGGGAAGATGGGCAGGAGGATGGGGGATGGGTAGTAAGAGGGCACTTGTGATGAACACCAGGTGGTGTATGTAAGTGATGAATCACTGAATTCTACACCTGAAGCTAATGTTGCACGGTATGTTAACTAGATGGAATTTAAATAAAAACTTGGGGAAAAAAAACAAAAATAAAGAAAAATATCATTCCCTATGAGAGTCTGAACAAACCATGTTCCCCTTTCACTCCTCTTTGCATATTATTTTTCAGGTAAGGATAAGGAGTGTCCTCAAAACCTCTGGCTTTCAAAGCCACACCAAATCAAGAACAAGGCTGGTAATTTTTAGGATCCACCTTTCTTTCTCTTACCAAACTGGTGGGTATACAGTAAGAGAATGATACAATAACAGGAAAAGGAGTCACCAAACCAGTGACCTTTTGTGACAATAAGTGGTTCTTTTGTTTCCTCAGGGAAACCAAGGAATGGAGCTTCCACAAAAATAGCAATTTTAAGTCCTATGGACTTAAAAAAAAAGTCACCAATGTCTCCTAATTTAAGACAGGAAAAAAAACTCTATACGAAATTCTGTCTGAACAAATCCCCTGAACCTTTAGAGACAAATTTGCAAAACTAGATATTGAATTTGCTCTTCTGTTTCCTTGCCTAGCAACACTCGGCAAGCAGCATACACAGACACACTGCAAACAGAAGCTTGGATGAGAAAAGCCTGCTTTTCTCAATTGTTTCCAACATGTTTCAGTCCTGAAGCTTACCTTAAAAGCCTTTAATGTCAAGGAAAATTAATAAAAATATGCACCTAGGGTTAGCCCTAAACCATTTTAAAGTCAGATGTTTTTATTCCAGTATCCTGGGAGTATCCTTTCAAATTGTTTCCAGCACAGCTCTCCCTATATGGACTCAATGACTGTCTCTTACTCTGCCCACCTCCTATGCCCTCCCTGATTCAGACCCACAACTTTATACCTTTGTGTAAATTCAAATCACTGTGATACTTCTCCTTGGGATCTGGGGCTAAATTTTAACCCCCAAAATGATATAAATGTGACTCCCCTTTGAGGAGAGAATAGGCATAAATGAAACAGGTAAGAGAGTTACTAAAATTGCCTTTCTGCTAATGAATCATAAAAACACTGAGTTAAAAATATTTTTTCTGGGGTGCCTGGGTGGCTCAGTTGGTTAAGCCTCTGCCTTCAGCTCAGGTCATGATCCCAGGATCCTGGGATCAAGCCCCGCATCGGGCTCTCCACTCAGCGGGAAGCCTGCTTCCTCCTCTCTCTCTCTGCCTGCCTCTCTGCCTACTGCCTACTTGTGATCTCTCTCTCTGTCAAATAAATAAATAAAATCTTTAAAAAAAAAAAATTTTTTTTTCTGTTTTTATCCCCAGGGGACTCTGTAATGGAGAAACCACTTTTGATAAATTTCCTTACCTTCAAAGTTTTTTCTATATCTTAGCTTCATTTAAACTTGTTAATATTTAAGGTAGTCAAGAAAGAAAGAAAACTAGACTTATCAGAGTCTAGGTTCACTTCAACCTTACTCTGGGCTACCTTTCGGCAGATTCTAAATGTCCAAAGGGGATGCTGATTAAGTGGTTTCTGAACTAGAGTGTGCAGCCCAGGTCCTGACTGCTAGATAGTTCTAATTCTATCTACAGAGCTGCCACAAAGCCAGGTGCTAGTTTTTACATATATATTAACACAATAATGCAATACAATTTGAAAAACAGATGCTTAGCTTTTACTATATGCCCAACAATTCACACGTTAAAAAAAAAAAAAAAAAAAAAAAAAAAAAAAAAAAAAAAAAAAAAAACAGAAAGCCTCCTGGCAACGGGTATGATTTCAGAATATGTTACTATTACACACAAATATATGCCTTGATTCAGAAAATACTGATGTTTGAGATTCAGTTTTACTATCTCTCTGTCTCAGCACTATGTTCCCATGGGAGTCAAATTCAGCATCAACTTTAGATGCTGTTAAAAAGGTGAGGGGATTTGTGGGGGAAGGGAGGGAAAAATGAAACAAGATGGGACTGGGGAGAAAGACAAACCATAAGAGACTCCTAATCTCAGGAAACAAACTGAGGGCTGCTGGAGAGGAGTAGGAGGTCAGGGATCTGGTGGGGTTATGAACATTGGGGATGGTATGTGCTATGGGGAGTGCTGTGATTGTGTAAGACTGATGATTCACAGACCTGTACCCCTGAAGTAAATAATACATTATATGTTAATTAAAAAAAAAAAAAAAAGGTGAGTTGAGTCTTCAAGAAAAAGTGTATTTCAATGGTGTGATTTAACTCTCCCCAGGCTCTCACAATGGGAGACTCAGTCTCACAGCCCAGAACCTTTTATGTATTTCCATGTTTGTGTGCTGCTGGAGAAATGCCATGTCATGTGTTTGCATGAAGAACCTCTGATGACATGTACATCCTATTGAATGAGGAACAAAAAGTTGTTCTCCTGAACTTTGAGAAACAAAAGTGTCATTTCCTTGAAATTCAAGGCATTTTCACTTCCAATAATGACTGATTCAATGTTTTGACCCTCTTTTGAGTAGTAGGGACAGTAATGGGAATTCAGTGCTCTCAGTTGCATAGTGTACCCATCTGGCATTTCATTCCTACACCTATCACAGTGAAGGAAGGCTTTAAAACTTCTAAGTAGGTATCCAAAATAATTGAAAAACAGGGACTGAACAGATATTTGTAAGCCAGTATTTATAGGAGAATTATTCACAATAGCTAAAGTGTAAAAACAACCCAAGAGCTAAAAATGTAAAAACAATTCATCAATGGATGAAGAAATAAACAAAATGTGACACAGGCATACAATGGAAAAGTATTCAGTCATACTTTTTATGACTTTCTATGACATGTGTCCTTTCGAAGGACACATGTTAAAACAATAATAAACCTTGAAAATATGCTAAGTGAAATTAGCCACATACCACCGGAAAAATGTTGTATGATTCTACTTATATGACCTATTTAGAATAGGCCAACTTACAGAGACAGAAAGTGGAATAGAGGTTACCAAGAGAGGAGATTACCATGGAGGAGAGGGCACAGGGAGTTAATGTTTAATGGATACAGAGTGTCATTTTGGAATGATGAAAAAGATCTCGATAAGGATAGTGGTAATAGTCATATATTGTCAATGTATTTAGTGCAACTACATTGTATACTTAAAAAAGGGTTAAAATGGTAAACTTCATGTTATGTATACTTACCACAATATAAAAAACAATTTTAAAATGTAGTGCTTTAGGGCTTTAGCAACAACATCATTCACACATTCTGTTGATCCAAAGTAAAGTTTAGACAGTTGAGTGGTGTTAAAAAATTGCCTGCTATTTGTCAGTGCTAGAAGTGTTTTATGTTTTTTTGTCTCATGTTCTTTTTTGCAATATGTACCCAACACTCTTCCTTGTCCATTGCTTAGTTTAGGACTTAATCATTTTTCTTGTATATTCTATATTGCAAAAACCTCGAATAGGCTTCCTAGTTATTCATTATTAATTTTTTGTGAACAAAACCACATGTGTGATCTTATATCTTAAATTAAATTCCTGTCTTAATTATCTTCAATAACCCCTATATCCTGAATACGAATAATCACACACCTTAGGATAATGTCTAATTCTCCTATAGATACTCAGTCTATTGCTTGACTATTAGCACCAGCTTCCTATTTGTCACCACCATGTTCCTGCCAGACTGGACTACTTGTTGCCCTGCCTTCTCCATTCATGCCATTTACTACATGTGAAATAGATCTTCTTCCTGCCATGCTCCCCTTATGATGGCATTAGTCTAAGGCAACCTAAAACAGCCATCTCCACAAGAGCAATACTGGTGACACTTGGCCTTGAGAGGTTTTCTCCCAACCAAAGGCTCGGTATTGCCTTCCTTCCATTGTAACATCTTCAGTCAGGTTTTAGTAATATGTTTCTCTCCCTTGGGAATAAGTTTACTCTCTCCTTAGCTGACTTTTATATTTTTGTTCCAATTCATTAGGTGTTGAATGCCAGTTTTACTTTCTGAGGGCAACACTACCTATGCTTGCATGTCAGTTCCCTGTCACACAATGCAACATCCTAGCACATGCTATATTTAATACATGTTCCTATCAAAATTCTTTTAGATTATTAGCTTCATAGAACACTGCCAGGTGATTTATGCCCTTATCTCTAGTACATCTGGGAATAGCTGAAATATAGAAACTCTTGCCTCAATGTGATAGTAAGAAATGTGTTATCAGACAAAAAGAGTTCAGTGATTACTATGTAGGTGTTAAAAATTAGTGAATTCGACACAGAAAAGATGGCAGAGAAGTAGCAGGCTGAGACGACATCAGGTAGCAGGAGATCAGCTAGATAGCTTATCAATCCATTGCGAACACCTACAAATCCAACAGGAGGCCGAAGAGAAGAGCAACATTCTAGAAACAGAAAATTAACCACTTTCTGAAAGGTTGGATTCACTTTGTGAATCCAAAGTGATGGGAAGTTAGACCACAGGAGAAGGGGCCAGCTCCCAGCAAGCAGCAGAACAACGGAGCACAAAATCAGGACTTTTAAAAGTCTGCTCCACTGAGAGACATCGCTCCAGAGGCTAAACCAGGGGGAAGTCCATGTGGGGCCAGTGTGGCCTCAGGTCCCGCAGGGTCACGGAAGGATCGGGGGTGTTTGAGTGTCGCAGAGCTTGCAGGCATTTGAATAGGAAAGTCGGCTACAGAGACAGAGCCGAGGAGTGAGCTCTCAGCTTGGGGTTACCTTGAACCGGTCACAGGCTGGGTGAGCTTGGAGCAGGGCCAGAGGCCAAGGAGACGGGAGCGATTGAGCACTTTTCTCTGAGGGCGCACTGAGGAGTGGGTCCCTGAGCTCTTGGCTCCTCTGGGCCAGAGACTGGGAGTCCGCCATTTTCATTCCCGTCCTCTGGACCTCTACAGAAAGCGTTCAGGGAACAAAAGCTCCGGAAAGCGAACCCAAGTAGATTACTTAGCCCGGCCCCTGGTAAGGGCGATGCAATTCTGCCTCGGGCAAAGACACTACAACAGGCCCCTCCCCCAGAAGATCAACTAGAAATACAGCCAAGACCAAGTTCACTTACCAAGTAGAGCAGCAGAATTCCTGAGGAGGAGAAAGCAAAGCATGGAATTCATGGCTTTCTCCCCATGATTCTTTAGTCTTGCAGTTAATTAATTCTTTTTATTTTATTTTTTTCTTCTGCAATTTTTTTTAACTTTTACCCTTTCCTCTTTTAATGCTTTTAAACTAGTTTATCTTAACAATATCTTTCATAAAAAAAAATAATAATAATCTTCTTTGAACCTTCATTATTGTAGTCATATTTTATCCTTCATTGTGTCTAACTTTATTTTTTGTATACACATAGGGTTTTTTTCTTCTAAAAAATTTGGGCTACAACTTCTTCTAATAGATCAAAATATACCCTAAATCTAGCTCCAGGCATGTTCTAGTCTCTAGCCTGAGCAAAATCTCTCCACTTTCTTTTTCTTTATTCTCCCAACCAACTTACTTTATCAACTCCTTTTCTAGAAATTAAAAAATGTTTTCATCTTTATAGGCATATTCCATCCCTTCATTGTGTTTACCCTTATATATGTTTTTCATTCTTTAAAATTTTGGGAGACAGTTTCTTCTAAGAGACCAAAATACTCACAAAATTAAGTGGGAGAGGTTCTAGACACCAGTCTAATATATATTATTTTTCATTTTTATATTTTTTCTTCATTTGTTTTATTTTGCTAATTTTTTTTCTGAACTTCTTTTTATCCCCTTTCTCCCCCCCATGACTTGAGGTCTCTTCTGATTTAGTTAAAGTGCATTTTCTGGTGTCTTTGACACCCTTTTAGTATTTTTTTAGCTCCTTCATATATTCTAATCTGGACAAAATGACAAGGCAGAAAAACTCGCCACAAAAAAAAAAAAAAGAAAAACAAGAGGCAGTACCAAAGGGTAGGGACCTAATCAATATGGACATTGGTAATATGTCAGATCTAGAGTTCAGAATGACGATTCTCAAGGTTCTAGCTGGGCTTGAAAAAGGCATAGATATTAGAGTAACCCTCTCTGGAGAAATAAAAGCCCTTTCTGGAGAAATAAAAGACCTAAAATCTAACCAAGTTGAAATTTAAAAAGCTATTAATGAGGTACAACCAAAAATGGAGGCTCTTACTGCTAGGATAAATGAAGTAGAAGAAAGAATTAGTGATATAGAAGACCAAATGACAGAGATTAAAGAAGCTGAGCAAAAGAGAGACAAACAAATACTAGACCATGAGGGGAGAATTCGAGAGATAAGTGACACCATAAGATGAAAGAACATTAGAATAATTGGGATCCCAGAAGAAGAAGAAGAAAGAGAGAGGGGAGCAGAAGGTATATTGGAGACAATTATTGTAGAGAATTTCCCTAATATGCCAAAGGGAAAAAGCATCAAAATCCAGGAGGTGCAGAGAACCCCCCTCAAAATCAATAAGAATAGGTCCACACCCTGTCACCTAATAGTGAAATTTACAAGTCTTAGTGACAGAGAGAAAATCCTGAAAACAGTCCGGGATAAGAAGTCGGTAACATAAAATGATACAAATATTAGATTGGCAGTGGACTTATCCACAGAGACCTGGCAGGCCAGAAAAAACTGGCATGATTTATTCAGAGCACTAAATGAGAAAAACATGCAGCCAAGAAAACTATATCCAGCTAGGCTATCATTGAAAATAGGAGAGATAAAAGCTTCCAGGACAAACAAAAACTGAAAGAATTTGCAAACACCAAACTAGCTCTACAGGAAATATTGAAAGGGGTCCTCTAAGCAAAGAGAGACCCTAAAAATAATAGATCAGAAAGAGACCATATACAGTAATAGTCACCTTACAGGCAATACAATAGCAATAAATTCATAACTCTCAGTAGTTACCTTGAATGTAAATGGGGTAAATGCCCTAATCAAAAGACACAGGGTATCAGAATGGATAAAAATACAAAACCCATCAATATAATGCCTACAAGAAACTCATTTTAGACCCGAAGACACTTTCAGATTTAAAGTGAGGGGATGGAAAACATTTTACCATGCTAATGGACATCAGAAGAAATCTGGGGTAGCAATCCTTAGATCAATTAGATTTTAAGCCAAAGACTATAGTAAGAGATGAGGAAGGACACTATATCATACTCAAAGGGTCTGTTCAACCAGAAGCTCTAACAATTGTAAATATCTATGGATATTTACATGGGAGCAGCCAACTATATAAACCAATTAATAACAAAATCAAAGAAACACATTGACAATAATACAATAACAGTAGGGGACTTTAACACTCCCCTCACTGAAATGGACAGATCATCCTAGCAAAAGATCAACAAGGAAATAAAAGCCTTAAATGACACACTGGACCACATGGACCTCACAGATCTATTCAGAACATTTCATCCCAAAGCAACAGAATACACATTCTTCTCTAGTGCACATGGAACATTCTCCAGAATAGATCACATCCTGGGTCATAAATCAAGTCTCAACTGGTATCAAAAGATTAGGATCATTCCCTGCATATTTTCAGACCACAATGCTCTGAAGCATGAACTCAATCACAAGAGGAAATTTGGAAAGAACCCAAATACATGGAGACTAAATAGCATCCTTCTAAAGAATGAATGGGTCAACCAGGAAATTAAAGAAGAATTGAAAAAAATTCATGGAAACAAATGATAATGAAAACACAACAGTTCAAAATCTGTGGGACACAACAAAGGCAATCCTGAGAGGAAAATATATAATGATACAAGCCTTTCTTGAGAAATAAGAAAAGTCTCAAATACACAACCTAACTCTTACACCTAAAGAAGTTAGGTAAAGAACAACAAAGAAAGCCTAAACCCAGCAGGAGAAGAGAAATAATAAAGATCAGAGCAAAAATCAATGAAATAGAAAACAAAAAAACAATAGAAAAAATCAACGAAACTAGGAGCTGGTTCTTTGAAAGAATTAATAAAATTGATAAACCCATGGCCAGACTTAACAAAAAGAAAAGAGAAAGAACCCAAATAAATAAAATCATGAATGAAAGAGGAGAGATCACAACCAACACCAAAGAAATACACATAATTATAAGAACATATATGAACAACTCTATGCAAACAAATTTGACAATCTGGAAGAAATGGATACATTCCTAGAGTCATATAAACGACCACACTGAACCAGGAAGAAATAGAAAACCTGAACAGACCCATAACCAGAAAGGAGATTGAAATAGTCATCAAAAATCTCCAAACAAACAAAAGCCCAAGGCCAGACAACTTCCCAGAGGAATCCTACCAAACATTTAAAGAATTAATTCCTATTCTCCTGAAACTGTTCCAAAAAATAGAAATGGAAGGAAAGCTTCCAAACTCATTTTATGAAGCCTATGAAGCCAGCATCACCTTGATCCCAAAACCAGACAAGGATCCCACCAAAAAAGAGAATTACAGACCAATATCCTTGATGAACACAGATGTGAAAATTCTCACCAAAATACTAGCCAATAGGATCCAACAGTACATTCAAAGGATTATTCACCACGACCAAGTAGGATTTATTCCAGGGCTGCAAGGTTGGTTCAACATCTGCAAATCAATCAATGTGATACAACACATTAATAAAAGAAAGAACAAGAACTATCTGATACTCTCAATAGATGCTGAAAAAGCATTTGACAAAGTACAGCATCCCTTCCTGATCAAAACTCTTCAGAGTGTAGGGATAAAGGGCACATATCTCAATATTATCAAAGCCATCTATGAAAAACCCACTGTAAATATCATTCTCAATGGAGAAAAACTGAAAGCTTTTCTGCTAAGGTCAGGTACATGGCAGGGATGTCCATTATCACCACTGCTATTCAACATAGTACTAGAATTCCTAGCCTCAGCAGACAACAAAAAGAAATTAAAGGCATCCAAATCGGCAAATAAGAAGTTAAACTATCACTCTTTGCAGATGATATGATACTATATGTGGAAAACCCAAAAGACTCTACTCCAAAACTGCTAGAAATCATACAGGAATTCAGGAAAGTGTCAGGATATAAAACCAATGCACAGAAATCAGTTGCATTTCTCTACAACAACAATAAGGCAGAAGAAAGAGAAATTAAGGAGTCAATCCCATTTATAATTGCACCCAAAACCATAAGATACCTAGGAATAAACCTAACCAAAGAGGCCAAGAATCTCTACTCAGAAAACTATAAAGTACTCATGAAAGAAATTGAGGAAGACACAAAGAAATGGAAAAATATTCCATGCTCCTGGATTGGAAGAACAAATATTGTGAAAATGTCTATGCTACCTAAAGCAATCTACACATTTAATGCAATTCCTATCAAAATCCCATCCATTCTTTTCAAAGAAATGGAACAAATAATCCTAAAATTTATATGGAACCAGAAAAGACCAATAGCCAAAGGAATATTGAAAAAGAAAGCCAAAGTTGGTAGCATCACAATTCCTGACTTCAAGCTCTATTACAAACCTGTCATCATCAAGACAGTATGATACTGGCACAAAAACAGACACATGATCAATGGAACAGAATAGACCTTCAACTCTATGGTCAACTAATCTTTGACAAAGCAGGAAAGAATGTTCAATGGAAAAAAGACAGCCTCTTCAACAAATATTGTTGGAAAAATTGGACAGCCACATGCAGAAAAATGAAATTAGACCATTTCCTTACACCACACACGAAAATAGACTCAAAATGGATGAAAAACCTCAATGTGCGAAAGGAATCCATCAAAATCCTTGAGGAGAACACAGGCAGCAATCTCTTCAACCTCACCTACAGTAACTTTTTCTGGGAACACCACCAAAGGCAAGGGAAGCAAGGGCAAAATGAACTATTGGGATTTCATCAAGATCAAAAGCTTTTGCACAGCAAAGGAAACAGTTAACAAAACCAAAAACCAACTGACAGAATGGGAGAAGATATTTGAAAATGACCTATCAGATAAAGGGCTAGTATCCAAAATATATAAAGAGTTTATCAAACTCAAAATCCACAGAATATATAATTCAATCAAGAAATGGGCAGAGGACATGAACAGACATTTCTGCAAGGAAGACATCCAGATGGCCAACAGACACATGAAAAAGTGTTCCACATCACTCAGGAAATACAAATCAAAACCACAATGAGATACCACCTCACACCAGTCAGAGTGGCTAAAATTAACAAGTCAGGAAATGACAGATGCTGGCCAGGATGCGGAGAAAGGGGAACCCTCCTACACTGTTGGTGGGAATGTAAGCTGGTGCATCCACTCTGGAAAAGAGCATGGAGGTTCCTCAAAATGTTGAAAATAGAGCTACCCTATGACCGAGGAATTACACTACTTAGTATTTACACTAAAGATACAAACATAGTGATCCGAAGGGGTATGTGCACCCGAATGTTTATAGCAGCAATGTCTACAATAGTCAAACTATGGAAAGAACCTAGATGCCCATCAACAGATGAGTAGATAAAGAAGAAGTGGTGTATATATACAATGGAATCCTATGCAGCCATCAAAAGAAACGAAATCTTGCCATTTGCGATGACGTGGATGGAACTAGAGGGTATTATGCTTAGAGAAATAAGTCAGTCGGAGAAAGACAACTATCATATGATCTCCCTGATATGAGGAAGTGGAGATGCAATGTGGGGGGTTTGGGAGGTAGGAAAAGAATAAATAAAGATGGGTTTGGGAGGGAGACAAACCATAAGTGACTCTTAATCTCACAAAACAAACTGAGGGTTGCTAGGGGGAGGTGGGGATGGAGGGGTGGTGGGGTTTTGGCCATTGGGGAAGGTATGTGCTATGGTGAGTGCTGTGAAGTGTGTAAACCTGTACTCTTGGAGATAAAAATACATTATATGTTTATAAAAATTTTTTTAAAAATTTAATAAAAAAAACTTAGTGAATTCTTTAAAACCTAAACTTCATTGCAACCAACAAAAATCTGTTTACTCATTCAACAAACTAACATTTTGTTAAGTACCTACTAGGCACCATTTTAAAATTGGGGGCAATAAAAGTAAGTATGATGTCAAGGAAGCCAGGTAGTAGAAGAAGTAGAGATTTAAAGACATGTAATTCATTGTTTAAAGTGAAATGATAGAGTCACTCACAGAATATTGGGTGGGGTGAGAACTGATAAACAAAACCTAGTCTGGACATCCATGACAGCTCTCCTTTCACTAAAGGAGCTTAACTCATTAACTGAATCTTTGAGAATAAACGGTGGTATATTATAAAGAACCATACAGAGGCCTAGTATTAATCATGAAGAATTCTAATAATTTAAGTAGAAGCATTTTACCTATCACCCATACCCTAGTTTTTGCCCAGGAATCTTATAGAAAAATAGGTTTCAATGGAAGACCCAAGGTTTCCTTCATTTTCAGCTAATTGATCTTTCGGGGATTGAAGGCATTTATTTACTCAGCTCCTGTGACCAACAGTGAGGATAGAAAAACAAGAGTACACACTTCCAGTATATAAAATTTAAATAACTTGGGACTCAAATGTCTAGCCTAGGACACCATAAAATTTGGCCGTGGTTTATTCGGGATAAAAGTGGACAAGACAATGCCCTCAAAAGGATAGGAACAAAATCCTCTCCTTCTGCCCATTTTCACCAGATGGATTTTCCTGTTAATGGGAAGGGTAGCCATTGGGATAAAATGGAGAAAGCATTCTGATAAAACTTTTGTGAATGTTTCTCCATCTACATTGAATTTGAATCCAGACTTTGCTGACATGTAGGGCATGCCATGTGGAATATCACATGATTATGATAATCTTCCCACAGACTCTGCCTAAAAATGCCCTTTGGCTTTTTTATATTCTTTTAAGGTACCCTAGAGCCCCAACGGGGCTCCACCATAAGATATTTGGAGATAATTCCTAGTATCTATAACAGATAGGCAAGGAGGTGAAGGGGTGAGAGCATTTCAGATGGAGCAAAGACACAAAGGTATGTAATCATACAGCCAGTTACACACTACAGGGCAGGTGCTGGTTGGAAAGATTATGTGATTAGAAGCAGATAGAGGTCGATGGGGACCTTTTATTCCACAGTAAGAAAACTGATGCTGTAGACAATTAAATCATATTGAAGGCTTTAACAGGGATAGTGAACATCAGATCTGTATTTAAAGAGTTTATTTGGTTTATGAGCTGTTTAGAAAATGGAATTGACAGGAAACAAAGGCCAAATGCCCAGAGACCACTTATACCACAAGAGTTCAAGCTAACTAGAACAGAGGTAACAGAAACAGAGGGGGTGACATAATGAAAAAAAAATAGGGATTTATTGGATGTGGCTGGTGAGGCAGAAAGAAGTCTCAAGAATTGCTCTTAAGTTTTTGGATTGGTTAGAACTAGGTAGATGGTGTTATCATCCACTGAAATAAAAACTGGAAAAAGAAACATTTTTAGGAGGAAATTAAGAACTCTGTGTGAGTTGTGCTGACTTTCAAGGGCATATAAGACATATACTGAAGGTGTTAGGTGAAGAATCTAGACATAAGAAAGATTTGCCAACAATAAGCATATAGGTAGTACTTAAAACCATGAGGCCTGATGAGATCAATCTAGGAAAGTCCTCCAGATGGAGGGAAAATATTGGCTGAAAATAGAAAATGTACCCTAGAAGGACAGACCAAAAAAAGATTAAAAGTACAAAGAAGAAAGGTGGAACACTATAGTGTGACAGAATTCAAGTTTGAAACTGACAGCTTAAAGACAATGAGGGGCACATGGGTGGCTCACTTGGTTAAGCATCAGACTCTTGATTTCAGCTCAAGTATATCAGTGTTGAGAGATGAGGCCCTGCAAAGGGCTCTGCCATGAACTTGAGATTCTCTCTCCCTCTCTTTGTCCCTCCCTGCACTCACACTCTAAATAAATAAATAAATAGATTTTTTTTTTTTTTTAAATATAAAGGCAACAGAGATCAGCAGAATCAAATTCAATAGAGGAGCCCAATAGTACGTGTACTGAAAATGCCAATTTGGCCATTTTGAAATGGCCATTTAAAATTGACATTTTAAAAATCAATTTCTATAAGTTGGTGGGGGCAGAAGCCAATTTTCACTGGGAATAGAGTACATAGAAAGTGAGTGAGTAGAGATAACTCTTCTTCTGCTGGTGTGTAAGAATGTAGAGCTTTGTTCTTCCAATTTCAGCAATACAATATTCTAGGGTCTCTAATGCAGAGGCTGAGTCTTAAAGACACTTTGTTGTGATGGTGGTGGTGGTAATGATGCTAATGGTGGTGATGATGTTGACAGTAGTGGTGGTTGTGATAGTAACAGTGGTGGTGGTGATGGTCGTTACAATGGTGCTGATGGTAGTGGTGATGATGGTGGTGGTGGTGGTGGTGGTGGTGATAGTAACAGTGGTGGTGGTGATGGTAGTGATAATGCTGCTAATAGTGGTGGTGATGATGATGGTGGTGGTGGTGATAGTAACAGTGGTGGTAGAGGTGATGGTGGTGGTGAAGATGGTGGTGGTGGTGGTGAGAGTAACAGTGGTTGTGGTGAAGATGGTGGTGGTAGTGGTGAGAGTAACTGGTGGTGGTGGTGATGTAGTGATAATGGTGGTAATGGTGTTAGTGATAATGATGATGCTGGTGGTGATAGTAACAATGGTGGTGGTGGTGGTGGTGATGGTGGTGGTGATGATGGTCATGGTGGTGGTGGTGATGGTCTCTGTTTCCTGTTTTACTCTCCACCTCCAGGTACATGGACTGCAAGTTTGTTCTTCTGATTTTCTGGGAGGCAGCAGATAATAAATGATGCTTTATCTGCCTACAGGTAAAAGGTATTTCCACAACAAAAGCCTCTCAGATTTTCCTGGAGAAAACAGAACTCAATCTCTTTCATAGCTACTCAACATCTTGTTTTCCTTACTTCTTGATTTTCTTGTCATTCACAGAGAAAGAGGGAGAGTAAAGATAGCAAGGAAAGAGAGAGAGAACCTTTCTCCCTCCTTGGGTCCTCTGCAGTCCTTCTGACACTTTGACATTCCCAACACATAGACAATGAACCCCATGACTATAAGGGCTGTTAGTATATTCCTCACCAAGTGAAAAGTACTTAGTAATGAGTAAGTGAATGAATAATGCATCTCTGACATCGCTCTCATTACACATATTTTCATGTTTTTTAACTTGTCTAGATTGTAAAACCTAGAAAGCAGGAACTGCCTTAAGTTTTATAGAATTTCTGGTGCCTTATATAGCACCCAACTGCAAACTAGGTAGTTAAGGAATTTTTTTTCAGTGGTTGAATGAATTTATGCAGAATTATGTAAAACAGAAGAGGGAGTGCTCAGCACTGTGAGATATATATCCAAAGAATAAAAATAGTTCCTGCTCTTGAATTATTGGAAGAATTAAAATAACATAGATGAAAAAGTTTGGAGAAAATGTTAATACTGATTCTGGCCCTAAAAATATTCATGGAGATTAGAGATCTGTGAGCTCTAGAACTAGCAGAGAAGTCTAGAAGAGTTAAAATTTTATTTGGCCCTTTAAGAAGAGATTCACTTTAAATAAGTGAAGGGAATATAAATTCAGTATCTGGGTTGGCACTGCCAAACTGCAAAAGAATCCAGGATTAGCCCAGCATAACATGATGGAGAAGGCAAGGGGAGCTCAAGGTAGATGGGACAAGAAAGAGAATGGCATTGTAGGCAAAAATGGAAGCTCTACTCTTTGTTGGAGAAGTAGGAAAAGATGGCCTAGGGTCTATGAATATATTTCAAGCCCATATTTCTTTCAGTTGAACAGGTGTAGAGAAAATACTTTGTACCTACTGATCACTGGTTTGAAACCCAAGTTTCTCTTCAGAGTGTCACAGTAGAGCTAATGCAACCAACTTGGCAGAGGCCTCATGATTTTCCCAGTCAAGCGTGCAGACACTGTGATGAATATGGAAGGCAGTCTGGGAGAAACACACAGGAACAGATTTATTTTTTAGTAACATTCATTTCCTCTTGGCTCATCAATATTGATACAACTGATAAAACACAACATGAAAAGACAGAAAAGCATCTCTTCTCACCAAAGAGAGGAGATGGGATGGCATGAAACTGAGCAAAAGGTTCAAAGTACTTAAGTGGAAATTCTTGCAATGCTGCTAACTTGTTTCCTACAGAAAACAGAATGCTTCTGAAATAATAGGAGTAACTGCACATGAATATAGAAGTCACTCAAAAAAATATATAGAAGTCACTCAAAGTCAGCGTTCTTCCCTCAAGCATTTCTAATTAAGAAAAAAAGCCTTTTCAGTTAAAAATGTAACAAAATCTTAATCATGCTATGTATGGTGTTTCTGAGTATTTATTCTACTTTGAAGGCTCCTCTCTGAATTCCATTTTGGCAGTTATTAGAATTTTAAGAGATCATCATCCACATGGATATATTTCTCATAGGGTTTTAGTTTGCCATATTCATTGTAGCCAACAAAGAAATGACTGCCTTCCATTTTAACAGTGCTAGCAGTGCTTGTCATAGAGTAGATATTCAATATAAAATTGTTGAGTTCAATTCTGAGGAGATTTATTTGCTTTGCAGCTAAACATGTAATATAAAATGACTAATTTCTAGAGAAAAACTTTTTCTCCATACTCTCAAATCAAATTTACCATGCTCTTAGAATTTAAAATTTGTTTTGTATTTGTTTGCAATAACAATAAGACATAATGATAATAACTTATTCTGCTTTCTTTTGAATGTAAATACCATAAGAAGAGAAATCTGGACTGTTTTGTTTTCTGTCTGGCATATAATAGATTCTGAACAAATATTTGTTAAATAAATGAACAAACAAAATTGACTTCATTGACACCTGTGTGAGAGAGAAAAAAGAGAGAAATAAACTTAGTAACTTTAATAAATATACACATTTACCTCTCAAAACCTAATTATACTCATAATTTTTTGAGACATCTCTTTTGACTATCCTGTTTAGAACTATTTAAAAATGATTTTTTTAACTACCAAAGAAATGAACAGAATTAGGATTTATCTAATTCTAGATGGACTAGACACAATTCAGAATCTTCAGGAATTAAATGCATCAACTAATTCCTTTCATTTACTAATTTAAAAACCTAAGCTTGGTTTCTAAAAATTTCTGAAGGTATTCCAAATTTTTAAAAATAGCCACAACAAAGTAAGCACCAGTCTGATTTAATATTCCTAATTGGGTCAAATTTAAATAAGAGAGACTATTCTGCTCTATTGGAATATGAAAATCTTATCCAGGAGCCAAACAAAATGAGAGAGAGAGCTTTTCTAGAAGTGTTTCAGCCCAATCCTCATAAAAACTTGTATTGGTTATCCATTATTTGCTGTAATTTGGAGACTTTTTAGATTTTGGAACAATTCCTTCAGAGAAAAGTTTGCAAAGAAGTAGCATGTAAAGCAGATTATTACCATCGCTCAAGTGGCAAGTGGGGGTGAGTGGGAAGCCAAGAGGATCTAGGGAATCCTGCCATGCACAGGGAACTGGGGACTAAAAAGAGCTTGACACAAGACTCCACTAACAAGACTGCCCAGGTGACCTTCCAAGCTTCAGAATTTTCATCTGCAAAAGGGAAAATATGACCTATTTTACAGAAGTGGTATAAGAACTAAATGAGATGATTGTTTGAAGTACTCAGACTCCGTGTAAACCCTGAGATGCAATAAGCGGTCACCAAATGGCATCATGGCAGAAAATGCTGGCACTCCACCCCTCTCCTTGGACCTCTGGTCACCATTGTAGTGCATGTCACCTGCCTCTTCCCCTTCAGTAAGCACTTCAACTTGCTTTTGGGAGAACCCAGGCAGGGGGGATAGGTGAAATGCCTGGAAATTCCATCATCAACCCATCTGGTCCATCCCCGTGGCCCTACCCAATGACTGAAAAGTGCTGAAAGGAGTATTTAAAGCTTACTTTTCATTATACTACCCCACTTCAGGATCAAGCTAAAGCCATCTCTGGCACTTTGTCTTAAAAAAAAAAAAAAAATCACTCCCTTACTTGTCTCATTGCTTTTCTCTGTCCTGAGGCTCTACTCCCTTATAGATCTCCCTGGGTGTGCTTTTTTAGCAAAGAATTTACACATGAGTACCCTCTTTAGGGCTAACCTTGGGTTACAGAACCTATATGGTTAGCATGGTATACAATGTACTGAATAAAAATCCCAACTTCATTTTCAGACACCCAGCCCCATTACATCTACATGGCTACTCTGACTCAGCCGCAGAGAAACCCTGGGGCTCCCAATACACACCACGAATGTATCTGCCTCTCTTTTTTCTGTTAGAATGCATTTCTCTGTGAGAAATGCCTAGTCATCCTTCTGGACCCTCTTCAAATGTTCCCTCCTCTGTGTTATGCCCTGAGATCCCAGCAGAAATATTTGCTCCCTCTGTGAGTGTCCTTAAATTTTATCCCTCTCTCTTCTATAAAATATACCACATGTATTGGTGAGTGTCTGGGAAATTCTTGAGGAGAGTGACGTCATACTACTCATCTCATTTACCTTTGCATTTCACCTAGTTCCTCTCCAGCCATCCTTCCACTCACCTTCATCCTTGTCATGTACATGTTCAAGACGCTTTACTCAAACCCATACAACCAGATGAGTTTTGGAATTCAAAACTTTCAGCACTTAGAATGGTATTAGAGGCCATGTACCACATCTTACGGAATATTCCTTGCAGGTTCTGGGGTGACACTTCAAAGCTGAATACATCACAGTTTCTTCAGTGAAAGAAATGAGTATTTACATTAAGTGGGATAAATAAAAAATGCACATAGCCTTGTATCCATTCAGGTCATGTTTTGCAACTAAATGAATTTAGGATTTTTAGAACTTTTTGGATTTCAGATTTAAAATAAGAGGTTGTAGACCTTTAATAGAAGCTCAATATGTGCTTATTGAACTGAACCCAAGAAGACATCCTCTCATTGCTGTTTCCATTAAATTTCCTTCTCACTTAAAGTTATTAAAAGCAGCTTTTTTAAAGCTGCTGGATACAACTGCTTTTTACCAGAAGCCAAGATGAACTGCCAAATCACCAGATTTCCTTACTCAATTCCTAGAGAAAGAGATTATACTATTTTGCTGCTTCTCTGAATGTCAGTCCTGTGTAGGAAAGTCTTCTATGTCAATATATAAAAATTTCAGAGCCTTGGAATCGTCAAATACAATAATTTACAAAATCTGAGGCTAGCAAATTGCTTAAACGTGACTTTTCCTTGATTTGTACCTTGCTAATAATAATCTTGGGCATGTAAATTAAATCCCCCAAAGAGATGGAATCATATTTGATGGCTAGAAGCATTTTAGAGGGCACCTAAGTTCCCTTCATTTAAAAAATGATGAAACCAAGGCTCAGAGATGTTGACTGACTTTCTCAGGTTCACATAGTAGGTTAGTAGCAATGCTGAAACTAGAATCAAGATCTCTAGAGTCCCCTTTTCTCTATGCTATCTTGCCTCAATAAAATAGGAGTTCCTCTGACCATGTTCCTTTAACCCTACTATCCCAAAGGCATAGTTATCTTATTCTATTCTCTGAAAAACTGCATTGCATGCATGGTACACTTCCTGATTCTGCATACCAGGACTGTCATTTGAAAACAGTGATAATAGTAGCTTTCTCTTAACTGAGCCTATAATATGTCAAAGTCTCCACTTGGGGCCTAATAAAAGGAACATATAAATGGAAGATAATATTACCACAAGCAATTGTGGTTCTAACAGGTATACACTACAGACTTAATAAAACTATTTTTGAAATATTTTTAGTTTTTTTAAAAGTTATACTTACAGTGAAATAAAACATATTAGGCTTATTAATCAAATTCTTAACATAAAATGATTCCAGAGTTCAAGACCCTTATAACCACTATATTGAAATAATGTCAATGAATAATATATTTAAATGCTACACACACAGTGTACTGTGTGTATATAATATATGTACATATAAATGTAAATAATATATTTATTTACATATTATAAATGTAAATAACATATTTAAATGCTACACAACAGTGCCTGGGTGGCTCTGTTGATTAAACTTCTGCCTTCAGCTCAGGTCATGATCGCAGGATCCAGGGATCTAGCCTGGCATAGGGCTCCCTGCTCAGCAGGAAGTCTGTTTCTCCCTCTTCCTTTTCCACTGCTACCCCTACTTGTACTCTCTCTCCTCCACCCCCTCTCTCAAATAAATAAAATCTTTAAAAACAAATAAAAAATGCTACACACATTTTGATTTGCTGTCTCCGTAAATAGGGATTTTGAATTAAATTCTTATCATGGGGGGCACCTGGGTGGCTCAGTGGGTTAAAGCCTCTGGTCATAATCCCAGGGTCCTGAGATGGAGCCCCATGTTGGGCTCTCTGCTCAGCAGGTTGCCTGCTTCTCCCTCTCTCTCTGCCTGCCTCTCTGCCTACTTGTGAGCTGTGTCTGTCAAATAAATAAAATCTTTAAAAAAATTCTTATCATGAAATTTAAATATGAAAAGATCATTTCAAGGAAATAGTTATTTTAATGTATATACCATGAAACTTGAACATGATTTTTAAAACATCACCTTATTTAAGGAGTTGCAAATATTTCCCCAAGTATTAGGAACCATTAAACTTTATAAACTTTAGAAAGAAGTAATAGCTTCTTCAGCTGAGTTTTATCTACAGAAAAACTAAGTTGCAGTAAGGGGGAAGAAAAAAATTTGCATCTCTGTTTCCTATCACATCACAGTATCCACAGAGGATTTCCTCCTCCACAACCACCCTCTTCCTTCCTATTTTGGGGAAAGTGAAGAGAAGTAGGACAGAAGTGTAGTTGTGAGTTCACACCTGCCCAGAGAATGTGAACATGCAGGGGATGTGAAAATTAAGAAATGCACTACTGGGCATTTACCCTAAAGATACCAATGTAGTGATCCGAAGGGGCATGTACACCCAATGTTTAGAGAAGCAATGTCCACAATAGCCAAACTATGGAAAGAACCTAGATGTCCATCAACAGATGAATGGATGAAGATGTGCTATAAATAGACAATGGAATACTATGCAGCTATTAAAAAGTCTTGCCATTGCAACAACATGGATGGAACTAGAGGGTATTATGCTAAGTGAAATAAATTAATCAGAGAAAGACAATTATCATATGATCTCTCTGATATGAGAAATTTGAGAGGCAGGGTGGGGGTTCCTGAGGGGAAGGGAGGGAAAAAAATGAAACATGATGGGACCAGGGAGGAAGAAAAACAATAAGAGACTCTTAATCTCAGGAAATAAACTGAGGGTTGCTGGGAGGGTTGGGAGGTAGGGATAGGGTGGCTGGGTTATGGACATTGGGGAGGGTATGTGCTATGGTGAGTGCTGTGAATTGTGTAAGAGTGATGAATCATGGATCTGTACCCCTGAAGTAAATAATACGTTATATGTTAATGAAATAAAAATATTTTTTAAAAATTTTTAAAAAAAGAAATGAATAGTTTAATGTGTCAATCTCCCTCCACTTTAGGGCATTTGAACTACAAACAAAAGAATCTAAAGATGTTCTCCCATCAGTTTCTTCCTTTAAAAAATAATGATTATCTTTAGTGAAAACATGTGAATGAACCCCTCCAGTCTAAGTGATTGTTGATTGGAAGTAAAATAAACAATTAGGCATCCTAAAGTACCCTGTTAAAATGTCTTGTCATCAAACCACTGACAACGGATTTAGTCCCTCTCAGACCTTACGAGGCAGAGATCCAAATGGATGGAATGAATATACCCAAAAGAAAATACTATAAGAATCCAAGAAGAAGGTCTGCCCCATTGAGCCTCCTGTGGGCAAGAGGCAATCAAAGCATTGATTCTTTCATAACCACAATGAGTTTTATTTGGGTTTCTTAAGAGAATGGTATAGCTCTATGTTTTCATTTGACTAATGATCAAATTCCCCAACCAATGTAATTAGAACAACTAGGTCACTGAGCACTCTTAATTAACAAGAAATTCAAAGCCAATTTCATACACCACCTAGGTTTAATTTTCCATTCATCCTGCTGCTATTAATTTGGAGGCAGTAAAATCACTTCTGAGATGTTTTGCCAAAAGACATTTTTAGTCAAATTTATCTTTTAAAATGGCCATTGGCACATAACAATTATTTCCACCCTCCCCCAACATACACAGACTTCAAGTATCTCTGTAACCACGCTATGTGAAATGACTTATTCTATTGTTTACAAGAATAGCCAGTACAAAGTGAGACACACCAACTTGAAGTGTCAAACAGGCAAAGATAATGTGGAGAAAAGAACTCAGTAAAAATAAATGCAAGGATTTTTGTTTTGTATTTCCCCCTGCTCTATCTTCAGTACCTAGGACAGTAGCTGGCACATACCAGGCACTCTGCAAAAATTTATTGACAGTGTAACTGCCTTGTTCTTTATCACTCATACTTGCCATGTAGTCCCAGGTAGTGCCTTTCAAACTCCATTAGCCTTCTCTACCAGACACAGCCAGGGAGGCATCAACCCTACAGGGTGGTGCCACAGAGCGCCACTTACAGACCGTCTCTAGTATCACCACAACATGAAACATCTGCTAGCCCCAGACATTGCACTCTGTATACTAAGCTGGCTTTCATAAAAGTGTCCCCCACTTCAGTTCAAAAGCTGCCTAGAACAGAAGAAAGAATTAGTGATATAGAAGACCAAATGACAGAGAATAAAGAAGCTG
>NC_081561.1:99804717-99830283 GCF_022355385.1 Mustela nigripes
AAAAAAAAAAAAAAAAAAAAAAAAAAAAAAAAAAAAAAAAAAGCTGCCTAGAAGTCACTTTTTTTTATGCCCATGTGAACAACTGAGATTTGTTGTACAGTGGCATAGATTCAATCAGGTGATGGAACCCACAGAATGAGTTAAACAGAGGAGGATGAATATAAAAAATAAACTATGATTAAAGAGTGACTATAAAATATAAGGAAACTCTATTTCGTACTCTAGGGCTGAGAGAGAATACCCAAAGAACAAACTTGGAGGGGAGGACAGGTCCCCTTCCTGAGGCTGAGGTTCAGACTTCACGGAAAAAGGTTTATTTCAGCCCATAGTAGAACAGAAGTTTGCTGGTTTGTCCAGCCTGGAACTGGTCTGCAGCCTCACGGGCAAGCAAAAGGTTACCCTCCAGAATGGAGGCAAAGAACAGGTGATAAGCATCAGTGGTGTGGACACACAAAAGTAATGAGAGCCCTCTAGGGTGCAAAGGGAATCTGGGAGCCAACAGAGTTGGGTGGCTTTTGGACACTGGTGCTGGCAAAAAGCCTTTGGGACATCAGTTCCTGTTTCAAGAGGGCTACAGAAATATTATCACTAGACAAAGGCTGCAAAGTGGCTGAGAATACTGAGACCATGGCTGGGGCAGAGAGCCACCACGTGTTTGCACTTTGACACCACCGAGACTGTCCACCCCTACTTCCATTTGCCACAGCAGGGAACAGCAGGGGGGCACATTCCCTCCAAAGTGCTTTGCTGAGAAAACTTAGTAATATGCTTACTAAGGAGAGATGGCTAAAGGAATCACCTCTATTATCATGGGGCGTATATTAAAGAGTAAATCTGGAGCTAAAGGGCAACAAATTAAATAATAACTGTTACTTTGAAAAATAACATCATGTACTTGTTTTTGTACATGCGACAAGTGACATGTACAAACATAAGTCCCACCTGGGACATAAAGCAAGCTCTGGAGAACTGTTTCCCTGAGGAGGCATTTCCTTGGAAGTTACCTCAGAGTGAACTCTCAAATTGGGGGTATGTCTAAACTTATAACCAAATCAGGTTTGGAAACATTTCTTCTGAAATATATCCAGACAGGTACCTATAATAGTCAATTGTCCTAAATATCAGTAAGACTTTACCAACAGTATAATGATTATAATTATCAGAGACAATCAGTCCATTCCCATTCTCCTGATTCTGACGTTTATGTCAATGGTGAAATTGTCTAAAAGACATTGTTGGCTTTTTTTTTCCTTTGTTACCTAAAATTACAATAACTCAATTTTGTTCTTCACCAATGAAAGTCTCACATATGTCATGCCAAACTACTTCCTACATCCATTGCAGTGTAAAAACCAACCCTCATTGTTTAGACCCTTAGGTCAAAGGGTCCTTTGATTCTTAGACATAGAAAGTATACATACCTCCAACAACAAAAAGCATTATAATCCATTAAGTTAAGAATTGGCAAACTTTCCAGGGAGTTTCTATATATCTGAAAATATGATAAGGGAAACAATACCAACATTTTTATTTCTAGAAATTCCCCTCATCTCCAGATCTTAGAAACAGGTTCCTTGGGAAGTCAGTTTAATCTTTCATATATACCCTTTGGTTTTCCTGAAAAATAACAATTCCTGAAAATACAAGACTGCCTCAAACCTTTAAGCACAGAAGAAGAAAATGAAAGGAATCCATGTTTACTCTAAGACAAATCAACTCCAGAGTTTGTAATCTATCCATCTTTTCCTAAAATAAGTAAATAAGAAACTCTTCAGATTACTTTGTGACTCTGGAACTTTGGGAGGACCTAGAAGGCCAGAGTCCTATTAAACATTCTTCTATGACATGACCTGAGGAATAAACTCAAATAAAATTTTTGGAAATATTAGAGTTTAAAGTGAAATGTTTCTCCTCTAAGAGTGAATATCATCTTTAAAGACAAAAAATTGGGCCCCCATCTTGAATTTTCTGGACTAATCCTTTTTATACCAGGCTTCCTACGTATCCCCTTAGTGGACTTAGTATCCTCTTCTGGACTAATCCTGATTATACATACCATGTTTTCTAAGTATCCCCTTAGTGCATTTCTAAATGTATTTATTTTAGAACAATTTTCAGTTAGATTACCCAGGTACCATTGTGGAGGAAGATTTCAATTCCTCTTGAAAAGAGGCTTGATAAATTGCTTTTTTTTTTTTTAAGATTTATTTATTTTTGAAAGAGAGAGAAGGTAAGGGGGTAAGAAGCAGAAGGAGAGGGAGAGAGAGAGGATCTCCAAGTAGACTCCCTGTGGAGCGAGAAGCCTGACACACAGGCCTCCATCCTAGGACCATGAGATCGTGACCTAAGCTAAAACCCAGAGTCGGTCACTTAATCAAATAACCCACCCAGGAGTTCCTGATAAATTGCTTTTTATTGGCAAGGGAAGGCCTGAAAAAACTTGGTGAAAGTTAACAAATTATGCTTTCAATTTGTATATTTTTATATTTTCAACTGTTAATTTATGAAACAGTTGTCAGAACCTCCATTTTCTTACAGCCACAAGAACCCCTTGTGTAAATACCTGCAACATCTAACAGTCAATGAAGCACTAGAAGCAAAGAACATAGGTTTTGATGAGTTATGCCACATGTGCAGTTCAAACACTAACTAGCTGGGAAAGAGTATGCCACTTAGACCCTAATCTATGGGTGTGTTAATCTCTACTATTCAAACTCTGGGCTCTTTTTAATGAATCAGGGGCCCTTATTGGTTTCTTATTATCTATTACATGATTTATAACCAGAACCAGTGAGTGTCCATTTCTCAAGAGTCAGATAATGGTTATAACTGCATAGCTCTACTGGAGGACTGGGCTATATCCAAGTTTAAGAGTTCAAGAGCATTACTTTAATAAAATTTTCATTGATTAACCACATGTAATGTATCTACATGTAAGTGTAACAAGATATTAAATTTTACTTTTCCTATTTTCTCGGACTTTCTGCAGAATAATCAGTGAACATCACTTCTGGATGACACATTATGATACCAAGAACTAGTTCTGAAACCCTTGGCTCACTTTTAAGCCTCACTGTGCAATAGCAGAGGGAAAGGGGCCATTTGCCTCATCTAAAGCTAAGGAAGATAGCGTTAGTGAACCACCCAGAGAGCTGGAGTTTGGAGTATGCAATCTTATGACTAACTGGCACCCGGAAAATTTGACAGTCAGAAGGATGGCTGCAGTTTCCCCTGAAAAGGAGAGAAGAGATGGCTAGGGTGGAAATAGGAGTGAGCTGCATTTCCATGAACAGCAAGGTGAATGTGCTTGTTTCCCATGAACCAGATATGGGTCTGACAAAAAGCACACCTAAAGGAAAGCATTCCCAAAATGATTGCAACAGTCTGATGGGATGGATCTCTAGAGAGAAATCTGAAGCAATGAGGACATTATCTAGAACAAAGATCTACAAATACAGCAACTGGAAAAAACACTGCACAGGATAAAGTCAGTATTTGGACACCTGCCCCAAGCAAGAGCATTTTAATAGCCAAGAGAAACTTTTTAATTCACCCAGTTCTATACAGTTCTATATCTTTTGCTTCCTTTACCTGTCCCATCCCTTCTCCATTCTCCCCTACCCCAAAAGGCTAAAAGCAGAATGGGGGAGGAGGAAAGTACCAGAGGGGGTAATGAAAAAGATACACTGTACTCCTCATCCCACTGCACAGCATAGAACCCAAGTCAAGTCTGACCTGGAGGAGAAACACTGGATTGCATGAGATTGTGAAATTTTGATATTAGACAAGACTAGACTTTTCAACTCCTAAAAAATGACATAGTTCTATTTATTAATACCTGAAAGTAACTGGGAAAGAGAACCAAACAAAGACACAAGGCCAACTAGGGAACAAAATACCAACTTTATTAACAGCTTGACGAAGCCTATTGAATACCTCAAAGCAATGGTCGAATGAAAACTGGATGGAAACTATACCCTGTACTGGAATCTCTAAATGAAGTTTCTTATTTCTTTCCCACCTCACCACTGAGTCTGTGGGTACATCTCCCCCAGATATGATGGTGGGTCTTTACTGCTGCAATCTAAGGAAAATCCCCATCATAAAACATGAACATCAATGCAGCAACAGAGAGACAGCAGGAAAAAACATATTTGTCCCCAGTGTCCAGCACTGTACAGCATGCGTTGTCTCATCTATATCTGGGAAATAATCCAGTACAAACTCCCATAAGGAGAAGAAGTACCTGCAGATCTTCCTGTAGGAGAGGTAGGGGTCCTGGGGTAAAGGGTAGGGAATGAAGGCAAACTCATAGGACTGGTAGAGCCTGGAGGTCCTCAGGAGCTGGGTCCTATCTCAGGCTCCACAGGAAGCTGAAGGACTGCCTGGTCAGGATCATACCTCATCCTTTAATATGGTGGCATTTTACCACATTTCCTTAGTAGAAAAATATGGTGCTGTGTCTGACCAATCTGAGCATATTTCTTCCTTGTGCAAGGGCAAATCTTAGGAAGGAAGGGAAAGGGGGAGGAAAGTTTTCTCTTCTGAGGGACAGAAACAGCTCCCATAACCTTATTTGATGGCTTTTTGGAAAACTGCTTATAAAAATAAACTTAGCTCCTTTGATGAAATGACACTTATGAACTAGAGTGAATAATTTGTGTGAAGTCACCTGATTAATAGCTCTATTCCCTACTTCCCTTTTTGCTCTGAACACTTAGTGTTTGCTAATGATGCAATTCCATTACCCAAGTCTCTGGCAATTTAAACCTCATTATGTCTTCTTCTGATCTACTCTAAGAAGCCTCAAATAATAAGACAGCTCTTCACAAATACCTATTTTATGGGCAAAGCTCATAGGAGAAAATAAATGTATTCCAACTTGTGGTAATACCAAGCTTAACAGTATTATTAAATACCTATGTGAAATTCACAACCTGAGTCTGGACCAAAATGACACCAACTGGAGTGAAAAGTTTCTAACTTTTCAGATTCTTCACATATATCAATGATAATGATGATAACACATCTTTTTCTCTTTTTTTAAGATTTTATTTAATTTATTTGAGAGAGAGAGAGAGAGAGAGAGAAAGAGTACAGGCAGGGGGAGTGGCAGGCAGAGGGAGAGGGAGCAGGGAGCCTGAAGTGAGGTTTGATTCCAGGACCCTAGGATCATGACCTGAGCAGACACTTAACCAACTGAGTCACCCAGGGGCCCAGATAGCGCATCTTTACTGTTTATCATCAACCAGGCAGTCAGCTAAGCACTTTATATACTCCATACTGTCTATATCCTTTATATACCCACAACAACCTAGAATCCCTTCTTTTTTCATCTCCCAGAGATGAAATAGTTTAGCAATTATAAATTACTTATCCAAAAACATACAGCTACAAAGTGGTCCAAATCAGGTCTTTAAGACTTAGACCAAAATGCCTCACGTTAGAACGCAGATTATCTGGAGTTTTGATTCTTAGATCGCTACTAGTTAGATCGCACTTAGATTGCTAGTGCCTTAAGGAAATCATGTTTTATATTGGTGATATAAAACAGTATGCATGCCTGTTATCAGTTGTTTTCTTACTGACAATTACTACCTAAATATGAGGAGTCATTTTGAGATATCTTAAAGCCAAGAATAAATGAAAATGTTTAAACAGCTCTTTATCAGTCTTCCAGGAACCTCTGGTGGTTAACATTATTTTAAGCTAGTAGCTTAAAATGTTGTTTTATTTATTATACTAACTATGTCCTTCTGTGTGGGCAGTATAGTTTTATTGTGTTTTATATTTCTGATAGAAATTTTATTTTAATAAAATTCTTCTTAGAATAGAAGGTGATATGTTTGTGTATACGTTGTCTTGCTGTATGTTAAATGTTTATATCAAATGGTAACAAAATGCCTTCTGCCTTTTGTTGCGTATATGTATATATCCAATATTCCCATCAAGATCCAAAAGAAAAAAAAATACAAAGAACAAGAACCTCATACTTGCCTTCATGACAGCTAATATGGAGAAATCTTCAAGGGTATTAAATACAGCATAGTTGTTTTATTTCATTCATAAGGATTCAGAAGAGAAATAATATGACTCCTATAAAAGGTAACAATAGATTAGGAATGATTAGAAACGTCTCAGTTGGTTCCTCTTACAGCTAAAATGTACTTAGTCCAGTTCTACCTCCTGATTTCTTTAAAATCTGAGGGTTCTATAAATATATACCCTAAAGTAATAGTGCAAACAAGAAGCAGCCAAAGCCCTTTTGCTGCCAATACCCCACCTCAAACAGCTTTGGTAGCACTGAACGTATCATAGGGACATCATCTGAAAATCTGTTTGGGCAACTGGTACCCTAAAGTGCCAGTTTTGGAGAGGCTCAGCAGAACCAGAGGACCCCAAGAGATACCAAGAAGGCCTGGCCTCTGAGTTCACATACTTCTTCCCTACTCTCTTTCTTTCCTCTCAGCTTCCATTCAGCCTCCAAGAATTCACTGAGAGTCACAGTTTCACTGAGTGCCACTGGACAAGAAAGAATCCTGAGTAATTGTATCAGAACTAATGCACATTCTTCAGTAGCACAGCCTGGAACTCAGGGTGGCTCTGGTGGCATCCTTCAATAACCTGCACCAATTCCTTTCTCCTTTTCCAAACCCTGAGCAAACATAGGACTCTCAAGGCAAAATTAGAGAAGTTTTCCTTGGGGGATGCTGCCTGGGTCCCTACAAGGCCCCTATCCCCAGATGTTGAAGCAAAACATCAGCAGTACTGGGGATCCTGACTTGTTACTTATTGCCATGGGAATTTCTGAGGTGTTTTTCCAACTTTATTGGGGAACATACCAGAAATTATCCTCCTTGGCTTACTTTCTAAGCACTTAAATGTGGTTTATGAAGTACAAGACCTGAAGGAGTTCATCTGACCCCATCCAGTGCATCTCCCCAAGGCACTCTTCCTGTGCAGGTCTAAGTGAATGGGATGAGCTGAGCTGTTAGGATTGTGTTGATTCTATTGCAGCTCAAGGCACAAGCCCATCTCACAGAGCCCTGGCATCTTCCAAGCTGCTCCCAGACTCCTCTTCCTGGCACACGGGTACGAAGGACACAGTCACAGAAAAGGCCGAGCCTTGGAGAGGTAAGAAAATGTCAATTTACATTGCAAAGGTGTTTTTACCTGTTTCATGAATGCATATCCTTTGCTCATTAAACGCCCATCTATAATCAGCTCTGATGTAGGATCAACCTCATCCACCTCTCACAGATTTGCCTGAGAGGGTTTACCCCCCTAATCTCAGGCTGCCTCACATTTGACTGGCAGAATTTTTAGCTGAGTATTCAGCCATAATCACCACTTCATTTGATCATTTAAATAGAGGAATGTTTTTTTTTTTTTTTCTCTTGACTCCTTTAATCTTCTCCTTATTAACAAAAAAAGTCCTTAGGTCAGGAGGTTGGCAGGGATATCTAGTGAATTACTGATCTCTTTGGAGAAAAGCTCTGTATAAACACAAGGTATTATTGCATCTGACCATTCTAAAACCAAGCTTTCTGCCCTTTACAAAACTTTCATCTCCTTTAGGGCTTTATGAATAATTGAAAACACCATATTTGTGTCTTCCTAAGTACTTCCTACATAGTAGTACAAGATAGTTTAGTAGAGTGGAGACAGATTGCCTGGGCTCATATCCCAACTGTGGTAATTTCTAGGCTTCTTAACCTTTCCGTGCTTCAGTCCACTTATATGTAAGATGGTCATTTAATAGGGCTTCTCTAAAAAAAAAAAAAAAAAAAAATTGTGCAGAACAAGTTAATATACATAAAGCAGTAGAATAGTCACTGGCACAGGTTTGGATTCAATAATGTTAGCTATGATTTCTTAGAAAAAACTGCTTAAAACTGAGACAGAGCAGGAACTGAACTCAGGTCCCCTCAACCCTAATTTCCAAATGCAGCCAGGATTCCAGGAGAGTTAAGTCTATGCCCTTTAGCAGCGTATCTTGCAGGAATGGTGAGGGACGATGCTTACTACAATAACCGGCAAAAACTAGACAAGTCTGTGCCAAGATGGACCCCAGTACTGACCTGTCACCAACTTTTTCCCTCATTATAATACTAAAAACTAAGCTTGTGATGGAGATTTAACATACTAATTAGACATGCAACACATGAAGAAGCATAACCTTTAAATGGGTACGTGCTAACAAATCCCCACCACTCCATGCTTAGATGTCATGTCACCCTTTTCCCACCCAAGTTTCTTTCAAATGTTCTTCCTCACCTCTACTCCGGGGGGTCAGCCTGAGGATTCTCTCCCTTGTACTGCCTCCATTGTGCTTAAGCATAAGCCCTGATAAAGCCTTGCCTGGAACTCCCAGTTGGCCTCTTACCAATTTCTATTGTTTAGAGAGCCAAGAGCTTGGTCCAGTATCAAAATGTTATAACTTAAAAATTCTTTAAAAAAAACTTTAAAAAAAATGAGGTTAAACACTGAATTTTTACTCTCTTTGGAGTTACCCATCATCAGGGGGTGTCAATCTCAGCAATAAGCTCCACGTGTGTCACCTTGAGAAAACCCTTTACTTTTTCTCTTGAGTTTCAGTTTCCTGGTCTATAAAATGGAGACAAAAGTGATGCTTACTTCAAAAGATTGTGTGTAGCAAATGAGGCAAATAATGGGAAACTGTGTGGTGAAATTCTGAGACCTGTCACCTAGCCCAAAGCCAGAAGAATAATGCCTGACAAGTCAAGTCAGGTAATATAAGGCCAACAGGGTTGCTCTTTGCAAGACCATAGTACTAATCATCAGGGGAACAAGGTCTACATTTGCATCTCCAAAAGACATGGAAATGGTTGAGAAATAGAAGTCAATGTAGAGCAGAGAGGAACAGAATACAGAAGAATAATTTATTGACACAAATAGGAGAATACATCCAGTATTTTTTTTTTGTCCTCAAACAAGGTCCTTCTAGTGTACAATATACCCTCATCTTTCCAATTATGTTACACAAATACAGGATGGGATGAATACCTGAATGCTGTCTTAAGAAGAGCTAGGTTCTCTAGTGAAGAAAGAAAGGAGATGGAAACATTGGGATTTCCCACATGAAAGAGGGCAAAGACCAGAGCGCAAGATGTCTAGAGTAACTGGCACTATCCTTCCTTGCCCATTTGAATCCTCATCCACTCCTCCCTCTAAGGGGAACACATTCAGAAGCTGGCCAAAGGCGCCTACCAATTCTGAGCATTGGACAGAGGAATTAGTCAAACTGGTCTAATATTCATTAACATAGAATTAGTTTTGACAAAACATGGATGGGATTGGCTGCTAACAAGCATTATTCAAGATTCAAATGTCAAGTTCAAAGCAGCAGGGGCTGCTCTGTCCTGGTCAGGACCACTTCTGTCAGAAGTTTCTAGGCCAGTGCATCTCAGTCTTACTTTCCACCTGTCTCACCTGGGGGTCTTGTTAAAATACAGATTCCTATTCAGTAGGTATGATGAGGACTGAGATGGAGTACTTCCACAAGCTTCCAGGTGATGCTGCTATTGCTGTGCCAAAGAGCAGATTTTGTGGAGCAGGGGTCTAGTTCTCTGGGTAAGTTCCTCAGGGAGAAAGGGTTTCAACAGTGAGTGACCTCAATCGGAGAGCCTTTATATGAGCTACAAGTTCATTTATTATCTTGCTAGATCTCTTTAGAACTCTCTAAAGGGTGAAAGGATTTGCTTAATTTCAGTCTCTAGGGAGGGAGTAAAACATTCTCATTCTTTCAAGAGGTTGTGTATTTAAAATAAGATATTAGACTTCCCTGCGGCTCTTTCTGAGAGTCCTGCCCACTAAAGACCAAAGAGCTCTTCAGGGCATGTCTTCCAGGCATGTTTTTCATAAATGAAAAGTTGGAAGCACCATATTTGTGTCTTCCTAAGTACTTCCTACATAGTATTACAAGAGAGTATAAGAGAAGGGAGACAGATTGCCTGGGCTTCCTGTGGAATCCTGTCACTGTTTCTATAGATCATAAGTGTATGATCTATAGAACATACACTGGGGTCAGAACACCCCGTTGTAACATAATGGGTTTGACAAATCTCTAAGGACTCATTATGCTCTGAAGAGACATGATTCTCTGAAGAATCTCATGATGCTCTGAAGAGACATGGTTTCTCCCATCAAAGTATGAGGAATTTTTGTTTTAGTTGTTTTAATCAAAGGTAATGCACACTACTGAGAACAAAAGTGGGATGTCAATACAACCTGCTCTTCCTTTAGTGGAGGAGATGGCACCCCTTTTTGAGACACCTGCTTATGGTCACAAATTTAAATCTGGCATGCAGTTAACCAAGGGAAAAAAAAAACCTCCCGCAAAGTCAGCTTTAAAAAGTTCTTCACAAATAGTCACATGAATTCATCCATTTTCGATGGTATAGACAAAATTAACTTTTTCTTTTTACCTTGAATACTAATGTATAATCATTTTGAATAACAACAAAAAAGATATCTAAATATACCCACTAGCTTATCTTCACCTCCTTCAAAGTCTTCGCTCCCCCCTTTTATTTTCCAGTAACAATCACCATCTTCTAGCAGAATATTCTGCTAGAGTATTCTGCTAGAAGGTATTTCTTATGTTTGTGGTTTATTACCTATCTCCGTGCTAGAGTGGGCCTCCACCCTACGCAGGCCAGCATCTTTTTTCTCATTGTTTACTGAAAAACATAGAGTAGTGCTTGGTATATAGAATGAATTAAAAAAAAAAAACTAAAAACTAAAACACCTAATATCTTCTAAATCCAAACCCCAAAAGTAAAATGGTATGAAGAGGAAAGGAGGGACACATTAATGCATATATAAATGCATATTGACTAAATATGTATAATATGCATTGTACCTGCTAGATGATTAAAAGGCTTCAGAGTTTTAGAATAAGTTTTACTAGAAATTGTCTGATTAACTAATGTCAACCGTTTCACTGAAAAGATATAATTCAAACAGAAAGAAGTAGCAATATTTGTAGTAAAGCAGCTTATAATAACTAATTTAATGATAAAAGAACAGGAGCAAATGAAGGCAAACCTTTAATTTTTTCCATATTAACTATAGATATCTGCCTTATTCTGTTTGCTGGTATTTCTCCATCTCTGAAGAGAACAGGACTTTGATAGCCTCCCCAATACTGACAAAGCAAAGCCTCGTGTCATCAAGGACTCACAGATCTGTGAAGAGGCAATGGTGGAGATAAAAGTGGACATGAGCTCTATGCATGGAAGAAGCTCATGTCACCGACACCACAAGTAACTGAGCACGACCATCATTGCAACTGTTGGCTTTTCCAATCCATGAAACCGAAGTACACAGCCTTTGTGTCCCAGACTTGTTTAAATTCCCCACTATGAAGCTCTTCATTCAATTTTCTTCTGTGTGCTGGTGCCTTATGAAAGTCTTCTTTTATGCAGAATGTATGTTCTTTTTATTACTGCATTCATCTCCCAGTAATCCATTTAATAATAACAATTATAATAACATCTTGAATTTAAACAGTGCCTTCAGCACTACTTTCTCATCTGTCAGTTGCTATTTCTTTGATATTTTTCCTCTCAATCCTTACATATAAAATAGAAAGATGTGGAGGACAGAATTATAAATATTACTTTATAGGATAATTTAGTCAAATATGGTGACGCCCAGAACAAATTACTGCAGACCATTTTGTGATTTATGGTTTATGTGACAAACTGCTCTATAAAATAGAGGCTCAATAAAAGCCAAAAGGCCTTTGATAAGGGATCATCTGCTACAGACCATCAAGAGAATACAGGGCACATATTTTCCATGGGGTGGCATGGCGTGGAGGAAAGAGCATTCACTTTAGAGTCAGAAAGTCTATTAGTGAAATTGAAATTCTTGTTCTATCCTTACTAGAGGTGACCTTGAGCAAGTTTTTTAACTTCTTTAATAGTTAGTTTATTCTGCTGAAAGTTGAAGTGCAGATTAAATTAGGTAATATAAACATACAGTAGACACATAGTATAAAGTAGTTGGCATTTTTGCTATTCTCTAAATCAAAAATGTAACAACTCTAACACCTTCTATGGTATGTTACTGCTAAGAAAAATTGTCACTACCATTATTAAACACATATTTATAGAGCATTTAGTATATGATAGATTATTTTTCACAAAAATAGAATGTATGTTAAGATAGGTTATTTTATTACCTTATCATAGAGATAACAAGACTGGGAAAATGGTATAAACTTTTTCTTTTTATCTTGAACACTAATGTATAATCATTTTGAATAACAACAAAAAAAATATCTATCTAAATATACCCACTAGCTTATCTTCACCTCCTTCAAGTCTTCGCTCCCCCCCTTCTATTTTCCAGTAACAATCACCATCTTCTAGCAGAATACATAATGTAGGTATTTCTTATGTTTATGGTTTATTACCTATCACTTTTCATGACCTACCTGCAAGCTTCCAGGGGTTTCTCAGTGCAGTTGGAATAAAATCCTGACCACTCACCATGGCTCACCAGGCCATGGAAGAGCTGGTCCTTCCTTCCTCTGTGACTCATCTCCTACCAGCACATCCTAACCCTAGGTTTCCAAACTCAACAAGCTTGTTCTCTCTGTATAGATTCCCTAAACTAACCGCCTCCCTTTCCCTACTTCAATACCCATTTTTGCATGGCTGTCTCCTTATCATTCAGATTTTAGAATAAACTCCATTTCCATAAAGGCCTTTCTCAACCAGCCAACGGATAGTAGCCAATAAATTATTCTCTGTGACATTACCCAATGTTAATTTTCTGCAGTTCTCACTCCCTGATTACTGTTCTTATTTAGCTATGCATTTGTATGTTGTCGTTTCCCACCCCCCCATCCACCATAGACACACACACACACACACACACACACACGCACTCAAATGTCAGCCCCAGGATGTTGTCAAGGAACGTTAATAGCTGTATTCACTTCTGCATCCCCAGTTCTTAGGATACTTCCTGGTCATATTTGGCACTTGTAAATATTGTTGACTGAATTAATGAATACATGAACAAGTCACCTTAATCTCTTTGATGTTGAGTGGCTTTCTTTGTGTTCAAGCAAAACTTAAATTTAGTTGCTTTCTCCAGTTTAGGAGGCTTAGAGAATAAACAGTGCAACTCATGTATCAAACATCCTTTCTTTGATAAAACAAAGTAACTAACTCACCCCTTAGATTTTGGAATGCAAAACACTGAAAGGATTATGTCACATGCAAAAATCCACCTCCTTCTTCTCTCCTGTGACAAAGTTACTTATTGCATATTGGTTTCTGTTATATCTATTCCAGTCTTGGTTTAGGGCAGAGGGTATTTTTTAATTCCCATCCCCCACCATGGATCTCACTACTGCAGCTCCCTCCATGTGCCATTCTGCCCTTTGAGGTCTGCACTGGGAGGACACCCTGCACTGATAGTGACTAAGATACCACTCCAGGCTCTTTGTGCTGTTCCTAAACTTCCCAGTTCTGGTAACCAATGTCTGTGACCAGCTGGTAATGTCTCTGTAGATGAATAGATGAATATCAAGAAAGAGAAAAATAGGGGCACTATGGTGACTCAATTAGTTAAGTGTCTGCCTCGGGCTCAAGTCATGATCTCAGGGTCCTGGGATTGAGCCCCACATCAGGTTGGGCTCCTTGCTCAGTGGGGAGTCTGCTTCTCACTCTCCCTCTTCCCCAGCTCATACTCTACCTCTCTCAAATAATAAATAAATAAATAAATAAATAAATAAATAAATAAAATCTTTAAAAAGAGAGAGATAGAAATATCAGAAAATTCTTAAAGTTCCAAAATGGCAAACAGTTCTCTGGTAGACACAAACTTTCCCTGCCTAGGATGCCTTAATAAATAATTAACCTTATAGCTGTTTATAGTGAAGAGAGGAATCCTGTCATATAGCAATAAATTATTGCTCTAATATAAGGAACAAAATGGAATAAGGTTTATATTTTTAAAAGGTATATATTTTAGATTTTTTTCCAAAATAATTCAAACAACTTGCAAAGAGACTGTCTTAAATAAATCTCCACACACTGTAGGCCCTTCAGAACACATTGCAGAATGTAGCTAAGTGGTAGAAGCTCCAAAACAGGGTAGCAAAGAGAGCAAGATGGGGACAATGACACATATGGGCAATAAGATTCTCTTCAAAGGAGTAGCTACAGTTGCCCAAAGTTAGAGAGTTTTGTCTTAATTATAAATACTATCAGTTCTAAATCAATTAAAATTCTTACACAATATAGAATTATTTTCAGTGTACAAAATTAAAAGTATCCAAGAAACAGACAAATGGAAAGTAATTCAGAAATAAATCTCTTTGAATTTGTTTTCAGGTGTTCTTGTGACAGAATTTTAAGGTATGTCAACAAGGAAATTAGACAACTGACGAAAGACAGAAATAAGTGGACATACCAGTAATACCTCTGAAAAATTGCCTAAATACTTTTTTTAATTCAGTTTAGTTTATGCTTATTTAGTCTCTTCTATATGTAACAACATGCTTGCCTCTCAGTTATGTGCTTTGTGATCCCCAAGATGTCATTCATTTAAATGTTCACAAATTTTTTTAAGCTTTCAATTTTGTCTAAACGGTTTTTACTCATTGATTTTGGTCCTGAACTTCAATATTTAGATTAATAATGAAACTTGAAAGAAAATTCAACCGACCTTGCTAAAGATAATGTTCTTTCTTATTCTTTTCCTTTTCTAAAGTTGTAATTTCTTTCTCTTGGTTCAAAAATTCTATGATATTCCCACAAAACTCTACTCTCATCACTATTATCATATATACACATTCTACAGTTAAAATGTATTCCAACTTCCACAAAAAAAAAAAAAAGAATAAGAATGAGGACTTATTATTCACATTGGAGACCACTTCATAAAAGGATTCATCATAGGTTTCCATTAAACATAGTGCTTCTTTCAATGCAGTTATACTATTCAATTCACAAAATTGAATTTTCACTAATGTATCTATTGCCCAAAGTGCAGCAAACCATAATCTATGAAAATCACTTCATTTCATGATGGATCAAATGAAATAAGGCTCACAGATTTCTAGTAAATCTTAGTTTGGAGGGGTTTTGTTTGTTAAGGAAATTCAAGAGTTCATAGCTTCACTTAAGCATTACAAGATGCTCTAAATACCATGAGAAAGTAAGTCAAGGTAATGCTACCTCCCTTACGAGACATGGTCGGGGGAGAATTACATGAGGGAGAGCAAGAAAGGGAATAAACTCCTGGACAATGCTAGGGTTCAATGCTCCATGAATATTCTCATGTTTCTCCATGATTAGAACTTTTTGAGCAAAGGTTCCTAGCAACCTGCTTAAAGAGCAACTGAATAGAGACCCTAAAAGTAAAGACTTCTGGGGAGACCTCTTAACGCTCCTTGAAGCCATTTACTTGCCTTTCGGGGTATGAAATAAGATCTTCCCATCCTCTCTCCAGAGAGGAATTGTTCAAATTCTAGAGCAAAGTCTCTCTACATCTTCTGAGGGGAGGACAAGCAAATGAGGACAAGCAAATGTGCCAGCCACTCTATATAAGACCTAAATTCGTAATCTGGGGGCTCCTCTCCTGTGGTGTCTGTGCAAGGACATCAGGTCTTAATTACATTACTGTGTGGAGAAGTGGGGCCTTGGGAACTGGCACTAAGATGCTCTGTGAGAAGTAATTTGTCTATTTTTTGATCCAGAAAATGTGTGTTCCCTGTCAAGATAAATGAATAAAGATTTAAAAAATGACAGATAAAAAGATAATTTGGGGATAAAGAAATGTAATTAAATTGAGAGCAGAGGGAAGAACTCTTTTACATAGACCAGAACTTCTCAATTTTGGCACTAACTTCTAACCAGTTAATTCTCTGTTGTGGGAAACCATCCTGTGCATTGTAATGATGTTTCATAGCACCCTTGACCTATACCCACCAGATGTCAACAGCTCCCAAGAAACAACCAAAGCTGTCTCCAGACATTGCCAAATGCCTCCTGGAATGCTAAATCACCCCTGGTTGAGAACTACTGATATAAATGGATTAAATGTCACCAACTATGGCCTCAAATTCATAATAGGCTTCAAACATGGCCTATTAAGTGGCCATAGTACAACTGCATTTCTCCTTTTGCTTTAGCAAACATTACCCCAGTAGTATTTTGAATCATTAAATTCAGGTTACTATATCCCAAAGCAATACTTCAGGGGGTTATCCTATTTAGAATGCTAGCTCTCCTGAATAAATTATGTGATTTACTAAAGATAGCACAGTTAGCTGGACAAAGTAGTCCAATTAAAATAGATACATATATATATATATATATATATAGAGAGAGAGAGAGAGAGATAAATATATATAGACATAAACAACTTATATAAAGTTGTTTGTTATCTATAGAATTTCAAGGTTGGAAAACACATAACTACTCATCACTTCTGACCATACTTTTATCCTGTTTTAAGTTTTGGGTTTTTTTTTTTTTTTAAGATTTTATTTATTTATTTTGCAGACAGAGATCACAAGTAGGCAGAGAGTCAGGCAGAGAGAGAGGGGGGAGCAGGCTTCCTGCTGAGCAGAGAGCCTGATGCGGGACTAGATCCTAGGACCCTGGGATCACGACCTGAGCCGAAGGCAGAGGCTTTAACCACTGAACCATCCAGGTGCCCCCTGTTTTAAGTTTTTAATTAATTTTTACTTAATTCCAGTGGGTTAACATATAGTGTAATATTAGGTTCAGGTATACAATATAATGATTCCATACAACACCCTGTGCTCATCACAAGTGCGCTCCTTAACCCCCATCACCTATTTAACCCATCCCCCCACCCAGCTCCCCTCTGGTAACCATCAGTTTGCTCTCTAAACCTAAGAGTCCCTTTCTTGGTTTGTTTCTCTCTCTCTCCTTTTCCCTCTGCTCATTTGTGTTGTTTCTTAAATTCTACATAGGAGTGAAATCATATGGAATTCGTCTTTCTCTGAATTATTTCACTTAACATAATACTCTCTATCTCTATGCATGTCATCGCAAATGGCAATATTGCATTTTTTATAGCTGAGTAATATGTATATTACTTTATATTATATATTATGTATATTACATATTATATGTAATTGCCTATAATATGTAATATATATTACATATAATGTGTAACTGTATATAATATGTATATCCCTATACATATATATATGCTTCAATATCCTCCACAATATCTCTGCTGAGTTACGGTCCACCCAGTGCTTGAACAACAGGACAGAATGTAGGGTGTTTGTATTCAATAACATATTTCTCTAATATCTACCATTTTTGGATTAAAAACCTGTAATTCCTTCCACCATATTTAGTAGAGCAGGATTTTAAGTTCTTCCATCTTCTTTCAACATTCTATGAAATATTTACAGTTTGTTCATGTAGCTTTTATAATCTGGTTTCCAAAATTAAAACCCGTACTCCAAGTGTGATCTGAAGTAAGAGCAGTTGACATCGTGTCAACTGCTACTGTAAGAGCAGTTGACATCGTGTCCTGTTTCTAGATACTACGTTTCTTTTAATGTAGCCTAAGATAGTTGTGCTTAGCAATAAAGCAGAGAAAAAAAAAAAAGATAGAGGGACTTCTTGAAGTCCATGATATAATTTTGATGAATAATAAAGAAAACAGAGATTCTGTTTTGTTTCTGTCTTCTCTAACAAGGAAAACTATCTCTTGAAAGAAAATTTTAAAAGCAGGAATGGCTTTATCTCTTTTGTCAGACAAACCAAGCTGTTAAATCATGTAGACTTACTCTCAATTTCAACTAGAAAATGTCCCCTTCATATGTATGCTGCCAAATCCCCTCCTATTTTTATTTGTGAAGTTAGTATTTGGATCCAAGGTTAGAATCTTACATTTAATTTCATAATCTCTGTAATAATATTTTCTAAATTTTTATTTAAGATTAACATCGAACTCCCAAGTCTACAGTTTTAAACTCTGCACTTTCATGCTTTTAGAAAAATTTCAGTTTGCCTGCTCCTCCGTCCTATCACCTCATAATGCTGTATATATTTAGATACATACTTACCCTCTTTCATAGCCACCTTCTACAACATTTTTTCTACAAAAATGAATGAACCCCTTTAAGAGGGGGTGATTTTGGCATCAATGGACTTGTTCAAACATAGGCTACATATCAGTTACTAAGAATTCTCTTCCATAAAATAATTCATTTTAATATAAAGGACAAAGGCAAATATGAATTTTTATTATTAACAAAATTATATTATTGATGTCAAGCAACACATCTATTCTTTTTTTTTAATATTTTATTTATTTTACAGACAGAGATCACAAGTAGGCAGAGAGGCAGGCAGAGAGAGAGAGAGAGGAGGAAACAGGCTCCCCACAGAGCAGAGAGCCAGATGCGGGGCTTGGTCCCAGGACCCTGAGACCATGACCTGAGCCAAAGGCAGAGGCTTAATCCACTGAGCCACCCAGGTGCCCCAACACATCTATTCTTTATTGGTTTGTTCTATTGCCAATATAACATTAAGGTCTCTTTTGATGTTCTCATTTTTTCTGAGGCTCAATTTCTGAACTCCAAAGTTATGTTTGGCCCAAGATGTTCTGGAAGATGTAAATAAGAATTAATGCTGAGCTTGGAACACTGCTTAAAATAAGAAAGAAGCTGTCTAAGACTAACAGGATATAAACTTCCAGGATTGCATAGATATACTGAATATAATGGAATAATAACTGGTTTTGTCTTCACCTACTAAGATATATAAACTTGAAGTTTTGCATTAGTTTAACAAAAATTCTTCAGAAATCCTAGAGCAAACAACTAGAATAAGAGCTTTACCTATAGGAAAAATTAAAATAACCTGGAAGAAATACAAAATGTCACATTTCTATATGATAATAATAAATCAGCAGAAAGTGAAATTAATAAAAACAATCCCATTTACAAATGCACCAAAAATAACACAATACTGAGGAAGAAACTTAACCAAGAAGGTGAAAAGCCTGTATTCTGAGAACTATAAAATGTTGCTGAAAGGGGATGCCTGGGTGGCTCGGTTGGTTAAATGTCTGCCTTTAGCTCAAGTCATGATCCCAGGGTCCTGGGATCAAGTCCTTCATTGGGTTCCTTGTTTCAGGGAGGAACCTGTTTCTCCCTCTGCCTGCCACTCGCCTTGCTTGTGCTGTCTCTTTCTTTGTCTGATAAATCAATTGATCAATCAATCTAAAATGTTGATGAAAGAAATTTAAGATGATACAAACAAATGGAATTTTCCACGCTCAAGGATTGGAGGGAAAATATTGTTAAAATATTCATACTACTGAAAACAATCTACAAACTTAATGCAATCCTTGTCAAAATACCAATAGTGTTTTTCACAGAGCCAGAACAATCCTAAAACTTGTATGCAACCACAAAAGATCCCAAATAGCCAAAGTCATCTTGAAAAAGGAAACCAAAGTTGGAGGTATCACATTCCAGATTTCAATTTATACTACAAAGTTGTAGTAATTAGAACAGCATGGTACTGGCACAAAAACAGACACACAGATCAGTGGAACAGGATAGAAATCTCAGAAACAAATGCTTGATATCATTACCAATTAACCTCCAACAGAAGAGGCAAGAATATACTATGGGAAAATTACAGTCTCTTCAACAAATGGTGGTGCAATATGAAAACCGGACAGCAGGCTACTTGAAAAACAATGAAACTGGACCACTTTCCTAAACCATAAACAAAAAGAAATTCAAAATGGATTAAGGACTTAAATATGAGACCTGAAACCAAAAACATCCTAGAAGAGAGCATAGGCAGTAATGTCTCTGACATCGACCATAGCAACATTTTTCTAGATATGTCTTCTGAGGCAAGAGAAATAAAAGCAAAAATGAGCATCTGGATTACATAAAAATAAAAAGCTTTTGAACATAAAAAGGAAACTAACAAGAAAATGAAGACAGCCTACTGAATGAGTGAAGATAACTGCAAATGACATAGCCAATAAAGGGTTACTATTCAAAATATATAAGGAATTTATGGAACTCAACACACAAACAAAACCAAATCATCCAACTAAAAATGGGCAAAAGGTATGAGTAGACATTACTCCAAAGAAGATATAGAATTGGCCAACAGACACATGAAAAGATGTGCAACATCACTCATCATCAGGAAAATGCAGGTCAAGACCACAGTGAGTTGTCACTTCACATCTGTCAAAATAGAGTTAAAATAAAAAATTCAAGAACAAGTGTTGGTGAGGTGTGGAGAAATAAGAACCCTTGAGCACTGTTGGTGCAAATGCAAATTGGTACAGCAGTTTGGAAGACAGTTTGGAAGCACTGTGGAAGACTGTATGGAGGTTCCTCAAAAATATTTAAAAATAGAACTACCCTATGATCCAGTAATCTTACTACTCATTATTTACCCAAAGAATATGAAAACACTTCAAATGATATATGCACCCTTATGTTTACTGCAGCATTATTTACAATAGCCAAATTGTGAAAACAGCCCAAGTATCCACTAACTAATCAATGATAAGGAAGGTGCAGGGTATATATACAATAGAATATTATTCAGCCACAAAAAAGAATGAAATCTTGCCATCTACAATGACATGGATGGATCCAGGGAGTATTATGCTAAATGAAATAAGTCAGAGAAAGACATATCATATGATTTCACTCATAATGTAGAATTTAAGAAACAAAACAAATGAAAAAAGGTGAGGGGGGAGGAAGAGACACAAACCAAGAAATAGACTCAACTATAGAGAACAAACATGTGGTTACTAGAGGGGAGGTGGTGGGGGAGGGGTTGGGTGAAATAGGTAATGGGGATTAAGCGTACACTTATCTTGATGAGCACTGAGTAACATATAGAATTGTTGAATCACTCTATTGTACACCTGAAACTAGTATAACACTGTAATGCTAACTATACTGGTATTAAAATTTAAAAAAATATATCCTGGAAGTTTTGAAGTGCCTGAGAGATATTGTCTGATATTTGTATGGGGATGAGGGTGGGGCAGAGAAAGCCACCTCCATCCCCACACAAATATCAGACAACATCTATCATAAAAATGCACAAAGACTCCGATATATAGTTGCCATTTATGTCTGTTTATCTTTGCTATACTTTTTGCTATAAGGAAACTTAAGGACCATTGATACTATAAAAGTTTTCTTAAACCCTGTCATTCCTTTAACATCTTTAAGTTAATTGCTTCATATTCTGTCATGCATCCTTGATACACTGTAAATTTATTAGAGACAACAGTGACATCTGGGCATCCACATATACCTGCATGCAACTAAGAAGAATAGGTAAATTTGCCGAATTGAGCCCTCTACCAAAAGCTATACCTACAATAAATGTTTGAAAGATAAAGTTATTTTATGCATCAGTATTTTTGCTTTGTAGTAATAATCTGTCAACTTCTAGCAAACAGTATTTTTCCTGATTAGTTTTTGTTCCATTTGCTATTTCTGATAGCCTTTTAATTAGGTTGCTTGTTTGTCAAAAGCCAGTTTGCTATGCTTCTTCTCCTTCGTGGATTCAAAAATAATCAGGGCAGGTGTTGTATAAATTGTATAGGATGTCATGCTGTCATGATCAATTGCTAATTAATTTCAGATTCTTTCTGCTCTCATGATGTGGGTGCACTTTCTCAAATGAGAAACAATAAACAATTATTACACATTTTGTGTTTGTTAAAGCATTTCATAATTAATAGTAGAGATTAATTCTTAAACAAGTGTTTTCATCCAAGTGTTAGCAGACTGTGTTGTGAGGAAACTCTTGTTAATTTTATTTTTTATTCAAGGAAGCCAGTGTTCTTCACTAAGCAACATATGAATATATGAGGAGAAAAATACTCATCTTAGATAGAACTCCCATATATGATTAAAGGAGAAACATTTTAAAGAGTCAATAAAAGGGTCCTTCATGGTTTTGATAACAAAAACATATCACCCAACAACAATTGAGCTCTTTCTATATACCAAGTACATAACATGTATCATCCCATTCAACTTTAACAACCAACTAGATGGCATTGGTACTATCATGATATGGATTGGGAATCTATTGTGCCACTAGACCACTTATCATGTACTAGGACTTCAAACGAGTTGTTGCAAAACCACACAGCATTCACTATGCAGTAAACTTTATTTGGGAAAGGGAGAAATGTAGAAGACCAGAGTCAGCACAGAGAAAGCATGGGTCCCCATACACTCATTACCTGATAGTAAGGCTTGTCAAGCTGGATACTCTGCTGAACTCTTGGTGGGCTTCCCTATTCTTTACCTTCAACAGGGTATATATGCTATAGCAGGGGGTAATAATCAGACTGTGATTTAGGTGCAGTCTGGTTTGGGGTACCAGCAGTTTATAACAGTTGTCTGGAAGTTAGCTCCCAGGTCCTAGAAATCTTGAGGCCTGAACTATTTCATATCTCAGTCTCTCCTATCATAGAAAGTCCCAAGAGTAGCTGCTCTTACTGACAGGAAGACCTGGGTCTCAGCAAGCAATTTGTCCAGGGGACCCAGAGTGAATACCCCTGGTTATGATTGGATTATTTTTAATTGAATCACAGAAATTAACTTTTAGGAAATTAAATCACTTATCCAGGATCAGAAGACAGTTGAATGATATCACTGGAATGTCAAAAGGAGCAACTGACCTAGATATGAAGCTGTGAAACTATTTTTTGAAATAATGTAGTCAATAAGTGAAGCTGTTAACTATCAACAGTCTACAATAATGATGTACCAAGATGTAATCTAGGTAGAAAGAAATGAAAGCAAAAAGAAGCAGGAGATGCAAAAGGAAGGGTTGAATAAAATGACTGGCAAACATGTAGATAATTTTCAATAAACACTGTCTGGATTAAAAAATAAAAGGAAAACAATATTTAATTTTTGGATTAAAAAAGAACAAATAATGTATAGTAATACCACATAAATCAGGATAAGATGATTGGAGTCTATATATTCTAGGGTGAATACGTCCTTGGGAAAGGGATTTTAATATTTAGACTCAGATATGTATGATAATCTTTCAAAAATAACTAATTAAAAAGAGAATATGTATAGTTATGAAACAGAACAGGAAAAGTGAAGAAGAAACAAAGGTACCCTATCAAAAGATTAAAAAGGTGAGAAAAAAATGTAAAAAAGTGGAATAAAATGAAAATCTCAAAATAAAATGATGAAAACACATATAAATATTCCAGTAATCTAAACAAATTTCAAAAAATCTTGCCATGTAAATATTACAGAGAATTTCAAACATTTTTCCACTCAGTTATATGCAATGTATGAGAGGCACAGTGTCTTAGCTAAGGATGTATAACAGAATAGCACAGCTGCTTGCTATAGACAGTAGACATTTATATCTCACAGTTCTAGAGGTTAAGACTAAGGTCAAGGTGCTGTCAGATTTGGTTCCTGGTGAAGTCTGTCTTCTAGGTTTGCAGATTGCTGCTTTCTTGCTGTTTCCTCATACAGCAGAGAAAGAGTGAGAGAGAGACAGAACTCTAGTCTCTCTTCCTCTTTTAAAGACGTTAATCCCATTTATAGAGGCCTCATACTCATGACCTCATTTAAACCTAATTTCTCCCAAAGCCTCATCTTCAACATATGAATTTGGGACAACACAAACATTTAGCCCAAAACACATGCATAATACATAAAGATATAGAAAAACTAAATGTAAAAGGACAGGAGATTATCTTTTATATATCAGGCCAAAACTAGGCACAATAAAGCTGGGGTCACTATTTACTAGCCAATACAGATTTTTAGACAGAATGCATCATTAGAAATAGATACAGACACTACATTATGATAAGAGGTCCAATTCAACAAGAAGATTAATTACAGTTCTAAACTTCAACTAGCCCAACAAAATAACATAGACAGAGCAAAATTTGATAGACTTACAGAAAGAAAAGAACAAATTCACCATTATAGTAAGCAAGTGGTTTTATCACTTCTCTGACAATATTTGCCTCAGGCACATTCACTTGTTCACATTTTATCTATGGCTGCTCTGGGGCTTCCAGTGTCAAAGTTGAGTGGTAGATACAGAGATGACATGATCCACAAAGCCTGAAAGACTTACTATTTGGCCTTTTACAGAAACGGTGAATCCACCCTTTCCCTAGAGGAAGATCCTGAGACAAAAATCTCAGGAAGTAGCTTACTGCTAATGAGCAGGGAACACTGGTAGAAAGCTGAGGAAAGATGACAGGGAAAAGAAGGCAGTCATGAAAGTATATGCCAGCCAGCTATAACTGTGGGTAACTGATGCTTAGTGCTATGGGGTAACTCTGGGAACCATTATAGAAGAGAGAATGACAATGGTCCCAACTGTAGTCCTAACAGAGCCAAAGTATTGCAGTGAGAAGGGAAGGAAAGTGTAAGAGCAAAGTAAGGAGTGATGGTCAGAGAGCAGGCCCTCATGTTAATCCTACCTCCTTCAAGTGCACATTTCTGAGCCAAGCTGAGATCTGAACTGAGGAAATGGGGAGAATTTTTGAACTGGACAAACAATTAAAATTTAAATTAAGATTTCACTAGGACTTTTGACAACTAAAATTAGACAATTCTAATGCCTAAGGTAGGGAAAGTCATGAGATTTGTCTGAGGAATCTCCCTGAGATGAAGCAGGAAGAGCCTACAGTGCTTTAGGATTCGGGAGGGAGGAAATGAATACTATTTCATAACTGTACCCCACTAGTCTAGCTTATTTAATCAAACATTAATAAGAAATAGCTCCCAAGGTGCTAGGACCTATGAAGATCACAAAACAGCATAATGTGTGAAAGAGATTAGGATAAAGAGCAACATTAGTCAGAGTGGAAGGCAAAGGTTTCTTTAAGGAGACCTGGTGTGTACTATGGACTGTGGTAGGCACTAAAAATGCAGGTATGAGAAACAAAGATGCCATAGGAAGAGAGTGATAAAAAAAAAAGCATAAAAAGACCAACTATCACAAGAAGTAGTATCGCACAAACACAAACTGACATCAAACTAAATCATACACACACACACACAGAGGAAATCAATGGTTGCTGAAGAATTATAAGTAGTACAGTGATGTATCAAGACTCTAATTTAGAAATATTTACTGTATTTACTATAACAGTAAAGTGGAGGGTGGACTGGAGGAGCAAGTGCCAGAAAAAAAGGCAGTAATAACAGAACTAAAGAGAATGGGAATTACTAAGTGGACATTAAGTCAACCCAGTCTGGCCACTGTCTAGGAATAGATATGCAGTTTCTCACATATTATGGATGTTCCATGATCATCCCAAAAAGGGGAATACAGGAAAAAAGAACACATTGAGGGAGAAGTTTCCCCAAAACATCCACTGAGTTATCGGAAAGGGTCATCATAGGAGCCTTTCCTCTACACCTATTCTTCAAGGCTCATGCCAGATGTTACTCCTGGGAAATAAATTTTCCCTCCCTGCACTTATTGTCTGTGTTATTGTGTGCACATTGTG
>NC_081561.1:99830683-99854737 GCF_022355385.1 Mustela nigripes
CACAATGTGCACACAATAACACAGACAATAAGTGCAGGGAGGGAAAACTTATTTCCCAGGAGTAACATCTGGCATGAGCCTTGAAGAATAGGTGTAGAGGAAAGGCTCCTATGATGAACAAACAGACATGTTTTCTATCCTCATGGATGCGAGGATTATAGAGAATATGGACAAGGAACAAGGTAACTAGTAATAAACAAGCATAATTTAGACTGTGCAATTGTAACAAAGGAAATAAGTTCGATATAACAGAGATATAACAGAAGAATTTGGATGCAGAAGGTGCAGGGTGGGTTGAAAGTCCTCTTGAGAAGATGAAATTTACACTAATATGAGCATGAATAGGCCCCAGCCATATGATGGGCTGGAAAAAGTGTGTCTCAGGCAAAGGGAAGAGCAAGTAAAACATGTCTGAAAGAAAAGTAATAGTCTGGTTTGTCTGAAAAAAGGAAGGAGATGAAAGAGATGAACCAGGAGGAAATGGGGAAGACATAGACTAGGAAAGGTAAGGAAGGCCGGGCTGTGGAGGGTCTGGTAGGCCATGTTAAGAAAGTTGTTATTATTGAACTTGTAAAGGGAAAGTACTGAAATATTTTTAAGCAAGAGAGTAAGGTGATTAAAAGCTTAAGTTCTAGTTGCATGGTGGAAACTCAAAGAAAAGGAGTGGGCTATCTGTAAGATCCAAAAGCAGGTCCATCGGCAAGTGTAAAGGCCCAGGAATGGACTGAAGTTTGATTCTGTTTGGCAGAATGTCAATGCATCTGGAGAAGAGTGAACCAGAAGGAGTGGCTGGAAAAGAAGGGCTATGGGAAGGAACTGAATCATATGTGGTTCAATAGGCCCTGTCCAAAAGTTGTCATTATATCATAAATGCAATCTCCTGGAAGAATTTTGAGGAGGGAGGGGCTTTGGTCTGATTTATACTTGCAAAGTTCATTCTATCTGCTGTGTGGGAAATAGACTTTGGGAACAAAAAAGGATGCAGGAAACTGCCCAGCTGAGCAATTTGATACAATTTTTCAGATATAACCCAAAGCTTTAAATTCTCATAGGTCTTAATTATGCAGAGGATCAACATGTTCCTGATATATGACAGGCATATGTTGATTAAGAAAAGAAGTTAAGATTAGAATGAGGTAAATTTGCCACCAGCAACATAAGCATTTGAACCATAATTAAGTGCCATGGTTGTATGGGCATTTATCCAGACCCAATCTGTGACCTTTAGTAGCTTCACTTATGTTTGCATAAAATCTGATGGGGTGTTTTATTTTGTTCTTGGAAAGACTTCAATTTTAAAACATTTTATAAGTTATAACCGTCATTTACATGGATGCTAAGATATGGCATCATTTGCATGTATTAAGGAAAAGGGAGAAATACTGTGAACCACTTAAATATTTTCATGTAACATTGTATTTCAATATTAAAGGAGGGAATAAGTATTAAAACATATGGAATAAACAAACTTATGTTATGGAATAACCAAATAAAAATCAAATGTACTAATAAAACTAGGATCTCATTAGTTACTTTTTGTTAGTTTTCTAGGGAAACAGAAACCTTTAAAAACAGTAGGAAAAACAGCAAAACAAGTTTCCTCACAGAAAATTAGAAAATGGATATCTGTGTGCCTAGGACTAAGAGCTAGTAAAACTCCAAATAACTTAAAAGAAAACAAATCTTATCTTACCTGAAATTTTATTTTATCCTTAGGCATTCTGTATCAGACTTTAGTAAAGAGGATTATACCTAAATAGGACTATAATGATATATTTTTATTGATAAAGCAATGTTCTTCAAGTTTGTACAATTGTTCTCTGCCTCAAAGTGATTAAAAATAGTTTCAAAAGACTCTACTGAGTTTAAGGAATACCATAGATTATTTTCAATGCCCCTTCCATGGGATGGATTTGGAGATGGAGAAAAATTAAATCCTTGTAGGCTATACTCATTGTGAATCCATAGAATAAATGTTGTTGAGAAAAGCCCAAGGAAATATCTTCTCATTTACTTGGCAATGTAGACTCCAGGCCATCTAATTAAGTAAAAATTGATGCTCAAAGAGTATCTGACATATTCCATTAAACATTTTTTCCAGACTTGACAATTATTTTGTATTAGCTTGGCAGATAGAATTTGAATTTAATCCTCCCTCCAAAGATATACTTGGCTTCCTTACATTTGAACCACTGTTATGACAGAACGTCCTACTCAGTCATGGGGCAGAGGGAGAGCTCACTGATTTAGACAAGGAGATTACAGCCACTCACTTGGGGTAAGCAGAATTCAGAGTATTTCCAAGTAAATTAATCTTTGATATTTCTAAACATAGCAAACACTTGAAGCTAAAATACTTTGTATTTCTTGGGTACCTTAATTTAATCTATAAAATATTTATATTAACATCTATGAAAAAAATGCTCTAAGAAAAATGTATGTCTGAAGCAGTTTAAATATACTTTGAACAATCTTCTTCCACATTATTAATTGGAAAATTAGCATTTTGTTCACTTATAGTGCAAAAAGGCAATATAATAAAGACAATTGGTACCTTCTTTGGGAGTTCCATAGGTCTCTGTAAAGTATATGACCCTCGGGAAGTTATTCAACAGTCTGAGCCTCAGTGTTTATATCTGGGGGGGAAAAAAAAGGAAATGGTAATGTCTAAATCATTATATTTTTGTGAAATCTAAATAAAATAATGTTAAACAGAGCATAACTCTTGGTGTTACAGTAGAAAGTAAATATGAGTTCCTTTTCTGTCCAATCACTGAAGTAACATAAATTCACAAGAAGTATAATCTGAATTAAAGCATTTTCTTGTATGAAACGTTACTGACAAAAAGTTGAGGTCATGTTTGCTTAAAAGTGATGAAAGTATGTCCTATTCCTATCTATGCTATAAACATGAAATAAATGTGCTGAGGTTATAGACTAGGGGAAGGCAAGAAACAAAATTAATAGAATCAAAATCTAAGGTACAAGAAAAGAGGGAAACTGGAGGGAAGATGAATTCCAGATAGTGGAAATGGCTCACACTGTAAACACCTGGAGACTTGAGTAAAAGAACCAGGAGAATATACCAGAAACAACAAAGGCGTAGCATTTTTAAAATATTATTTTAGAGACAGAGTGAGAGAGACCAGTAGTGGGAAGAGGCTTAGGGAGAAGGGAGAGGGACAAGCAGATCTCAACTGGGTCCCACAACCTTGAGATCAGGACCTGAGCCAAAACCAAGTTGGCCACTCAACCAACTGAGCCAGAGCAGGTGCTCCAGGAATAGCATTTTATTTATTTATTTTTAAGATTTTATTTGTTTATTTGAGAGAGAGAGCATGCACACAAGCATAGAGTGGCGGGGAGGGGGAAGGACAGAAGGAGAAAGAGAAGCAGAGTTCCCACTGAGCAGGGAGTTGTCCCAGGGCTGGATCCCAGGACCTTGAAATTTTGACCTGAGCTGAAGGCAGACACTTAGCCAACTGAGCCACCTAGGTGCCCCAGGAATAGCATTTTAAAATGTAAAGAACTCTTACAGATAAATATAGAAGACATTAAAGCTCCTATGAAAAGTGTGACAAATACATGAAATGACAGCTTAAAAGAAAAAAATATATATATATATATATTGCACTAAACATAGGAATAATTGTTCTGCTTTTATAGGAATAAAGTAAACTAAATGTCATCTGTTGCCTATCCAAGTAGCAAACCTCCTAAAATAAAGGAGTAGGAGCAGAAAAAGAAGAATCAATACAGTAAAACCTATGCCTTTACCAACTGCTGATGTGAGTGTAAATAGGTAACATGTATAGCCTTTCTTGAAAGGGACTTCCTCTATGGAGAAATGTTAACAAGAGTTTGTATTCTTTAAGTAATTCCACTTATAAGAAAATAATTAAATGGGAAAATTTTATGTAAGGGTGTTACTTTCCACATGGATTTATAACATTGAAAATTATCTAAATATCCCAATAATGGCCTGAATAGAAAAAACAGTAAGTAAGCTATGATCATCTGTATGGTGGTCCATTAAAGAACCAATGAATATATTCCTCCAAATTTTTAGAAACAAGCATTGTTTTCCCTATCCATGAAATCATAAACTTTAATACTTGGGAAATTATAGACCCTTGAGTAGATATTGCACAGCCGTGACATAACTTTGGTTTTAAAAAAAACAAACAAACTATATCTACTTAAACCTAGATTAAGAAGATAGGGATGAGGAAAGAAGAACAGTGATTTAGAAACGTGGATCTCTGTGCCAAGGAAGAGCACTCCTGAGTTAGAGCTGTCATTTAAATACCATACTAGAATATACTAGGTTACTAATTGAAAACTTAAATCAGCATTTTTCATTCATAAAATATATTGAGAAGCAATGTATTCAATGTAAACTTGAATTAAGAATATGAGCTTTGGGGGCACCTGGGTGGCTCAGTGGGTTAAAGCCTCTGCCTTCAGCTCAGGTCATGATTCCAGGGTCCTGGGAGGCAGCCCCACATCGACATCGGCTCTCTGCTCGGCAGGGAGCCTGCTTGCTCTCTGCCTGCCTCTCTGCCTACTTGTGATCTCTGTCTGTCAAATAAACAAATAAAAAATCTTAAAAAAAATTAAAAACAAAAAAAGAATATGAGCTTTGAGGGGTGCCTGGGTAGCTCAGTCAGTTATGCAACCAACTCTTGGTATCAGCTCAGGTCAGGATCTCAGGGTCAAGAGCCAGAGCTGGAGACCCTCCGCACTCAGTGGGGAGTCTGCTTGAAGATACTCTCTCTGCCCCCCCCACTCGCATGTGCATACACATGCATGCATGTTCTCTCTCTAAAACAAACAAATCTTAAAACAAAAGAAGAAGAAGAAGAAGAAGGAGGAGGAGGAGAAGAAGAAGAAGAAGGAGGAGAAGAAGGAGAAGAAGGAGAAGGAGAAGAAGAAGAAGGAGGAGAAGGAGAAGAAGAAGAATATGAGCTTTGAGTTCATGCAGTGCTGGGATGAAGGCCTATTCTTTTTGATAGATGATGACTTAGGGAAGTTATTTAACTCTCTCAAGCTTTAGTTTTCAACTATAAAAGGAGGACACATACCTGAGGAATAGTGGAAGGTTGAAGTTTGGGTGTGAAGTATAAAGCCTATGGCTAAAAAGATGGCAGTGATTGCTAGTGTAGTTTCATGGCATTCATTATTACCTAAGCCCTCCCAAAATTCTATTTAAAAGCCTCTGATTCATCAATTCCACTCACAATTCTTAAAGACCACCAACTGTCAGCAGCTCTGTGCATGGCTTCGTGGATGTGAAGATAAGTTACAACCTTTGTTTGCTGCATTAGCTCTATGTGATAGTGTGCTAGAACTTGGGCAAAGGATGTTACCATCACCTATGCCTTTAAAGCCCCATATCGAGAAGAGTAAAAAATTATAATAAAATTGTAAAAGTGCCATTAGAGGATGATGTGAAAATGGCTTTAGGGGCTCAAAACAAGAATAACTACCTTGACAATGAAGAAAACCTTCAAATATTAAAGGCAAGACCTGAACTAGCATAATCACTAGCATAGACTTTTGAATCTCTCCCTCTAACTGAAAATAGCATGTCTCACTTAAAAATAATAATAATAATAGTAATAGGATAGATAACTGGTTTATTTTAGAGGAAAATTTTAAAAATGGCAATTTAATTGTATATCATGTCTGCAAATAAGGAAATCTGACATTTAGGAATTGTAAGCATCCCTAAACAAATTTCCATTCAAATTACCAAAATGTATATAAAAGCAGAAGTCAGCAAAAAAAGTAGTAAGAAGAACATACCCAGGTTTGACAAGCATCTAAAGCACTATTGTTGCAAGAGAGTCTTATACACAATTTCATCTCTATCATTCAGCAAGTTCTACTGCAATTATCTAGACAGAGAAGCTGCTGGGGAGGAAAGCAGGGAGATGTTTCAGTGCTCCATTCTGTTCCTGCAATTACTTTGCCATAGATAGGGCTCCAGTTTCAGGCGCAGGCAGGGGAAGAAGAAGCGATAAGGAGTTGGCATTAAAAGCATAAGTGAAGGATGACTTAACAAAGAAAAGTTTCAAGTCACAGGGAACTTATTTAAGTATCTTATTAAGCCAAATGTCCTTTGCAAGCTTAAAAAACTTGGGCTCAGTCCTGGTGAGTAGAGATTTCTGTTGAGTTCTGATGTGGACGGTGGAATCCAGCCACACGTCTGGGGGAAGGGGAGTGGGTGGAAAAGAACTTACCTCTTTACCTTTTACCACTGGAAGCAGGACTTCCAATGGTAGTCACAGTGGGAGTAACCATGATGGGGACTGGCGGTGGGTGCAAGAGTGGAGCTTGGACCACAGAGAGAAACAGCTGGCCAGGTCTGGCAAAGTTCTCAGGCTCAAACACATGGAATGTTGTTTAGATTAGAGTAAGGAATCTTAGCCTAGCTCACTCCTGGGAGTTTCCAATTTTATTCACAAACATTATGTAAGGAAGGTACTGCTGATCACTGTTCTGGTTTAAGGTCCTCCCTAAGGAACTTCTCATTTGTGATCTCATTAGTTCTCTACCCTTCTTAGTGCTTATGAGTATCCTGGGCTATTATAGGTAGCTGAGTGATGGAATAGGGGAGAAATAATTTTGTTTCTGTTTCTGTTTCCTGGGATTGTAGAAAAGGTAAATGTAAGCAAGAGCACATGGTGAATGCGGGATAAAAGAGAAGCTGAGATTGGGAAGACAGGCTGGGGCACGGTGAGAAAAAGCCTGGTAAGTCACCATCAAGTTCAGATTTTAATTGTTCTGTAGGCAGTAGTGAACTACTAGATGCGTATCTGCAAGACAGTGAGGTTTCAGCCAGGCACTTTTAAAAATGTAACTATGGAGGGTATTTGGGGCGGGGGCGGTGGGGCGGGGAATAAGCATTTGAGATAGGAAGTCCAGTTAGTTAACTATAATTATAGTTAAAGAAAGAAATAATAATATTGAACCAAGACAAAGTAGTGGTAAGGGGAGAGAAAAAAAAGAGAAAGAGGTAGGAGGAAGTGACAGTGACTAACATTTTTAGTCTAAGCAAATATGAAGCTAATGATGCCATCTATACAGGATTAGGGAAGGATTTCGGGAGGGGGGAAGGTAATGAATTTGGTTTAAAGCACGCTGAGTGTGGAGTAGTACTATAACCATTAATGTAAAACAAAACAAAACAAAAACCCAAAACTTATATTTTAAGGCCATTTTTTATTTCCATCAAGTAGCTGATTAAAGAAAATCTTAATGTTTGTAACCCCAAAACCAGGTGGTGATTTCTTACATTACAAAGGATTCTTTAGTCTGTAAGAATTGGTTCCCCTAGGCTCAAATCATAATTTTGCCTGATGCATCAAAACCATGACTGATTGTTTAGTATTGAGGTCTAGAGATAAATAAGAAGGTTTCACTTTGTAATAGGATAATGTAAATGCAAACTAAAATCCCCTAGAATAGAGATAAAGTGAGGGGATAAAGAGAGGAACAGAAGAAAAGGAGAAGACAAGGTGACGAGAAAGGCAGAGAAACTCAAAAAAGGAAAAGAACTTGAATCTAAAGGCAACAGCACCCAGGACAGGAAGAGCAAGAAGGTGAAGTGCCTAAACTTTGTAGAAGAGTGGAGAGCCAGACTTAAGGAAAAAAAGAAATACTCTAATGTGAAAGATCACACAGAGCATCTCTTTCTCAAAGTCCAATACTCAGTTTGTCCTGTGAGCGCTTGAGGGTTAGAAAAAGCCACCCCCCCCCTTAAAGGAGAAACTTTGAAATCATCTTCAATCTCTAAAGCCCCAAATTCTGCCTCTTATTAGCACTGTGATTTTAAGCAGGTGATTTGACCTCAGCCCCAATGTCTATACGTATGAAATAGAGATAATGCCTAAATGATTGATGTGAAAATTGAATGAGATAATGTAGTTTGGTACCTGGTATATAGAAAGCATTCAATGAATGGTAGTTGTTATTATTATGAATAAGAAAAAGCTCATACATGGTTCCAAATAATTTCATATTCCACCATTAGGTATTAATTTGTTGCCTTTCCCAGCTGTCTTTTATTAATTAAAGTTCACTCTGGGAAGAATAACCCATTCCAGTTGCTAACATAGGGTGACCTACAATCCTTTAACTAATCCCATTTTCTAAGCACCAGGGGGGATTTAGGGTAGCTTGATTCAAACATCATATATGAAATGCTAACCAACACCACCAACACCTCCAAAAACATACAGAAGAAATGGAGAAAACACTTGTTTTAGAATTTGGCATGGCCTCCCACAAAATCAAATATATAAAAAATAACTGATACAATCCTGAATTTCTCTTAATAAATAAAATGATAAGAGAAGGCACAGAGTAAAAAGAGTATAAATTTAGCAAGAAGTGCCAATGAGACTGTTGAGGATGTGAGTATGAAATGAAAATTTGACACTGCATTCAGGATTCTCAAAGGTGAGCAAAGATATTGGAGATGAGTTAGAGTGAAAATCCCCAGAAATTGAAGAACAGTTAGACTGAGTCTAGACACCAGTCTAGAAACAAAGGACTCAAGGCTAGAGAGAGGGTAGTTTAATAAAGAGACCATCCGACCACCAGTAAAAAGGGATATCTATTGGATTCCCATCTAGAATTGCATTGCTTTGTTTACATTTCTTTTACAGCAAAATTGTCTCTCAATACTGAGTCATGAGATCTATAAATTATTTTTGATAATGCTACCATATTAATAATTCTTCCTCAGATCTCACCATAGTGAAGGTGGATATTATATATTTTTTTCTAATTCAATCTTTTTCTTTTAAAGATTTTATTTCTTTATTTGAGAGAGAGAGCACAAGCAGGGGGCACAGCAGAGGGAGATGCAGGCTCCTCGCTGAGCAAGGAGCCCAATCTGAGGCTCAATCCCAGGACCCTGGGATCATGACCTGAGCCGAAGGTAGACACTTAACCAACTAAGCCACCCAGGTGCCCTACAAATTCAATCTTTTTAAAGAGAAGGTAATTTTAAAGGTGAAAAGAATTCTATAAAAATAAAAAGTGCTATTATAAGGTGATCATTCAGCATGTGCCCACTTTCCATTTTAAGGGTGACTAATTCATAAGTTCTTGGAATAAAAAAATCAAAATTTGATACCATGTACTATAACTCTCCTATTATTACAGTGTCATACTTTTTTTTAAAAAATAAGTATACATCAAATACAACATGTTTTCATCACGAAAAGTGCACTCTTTAATTCTCATCACCTATTTCACCTGCCCCCCCACCCGCCTTCCCTGTGGTAAACATGTGTATCATGACAGAACATGATCCAGTTTCATTCTTTTCCATTAACCTGTCCAGTTTTCCCAGCACCATTTGTTGAAGAGACATTTTCCCTTTGTATATTTATTTCTTCTTTGTCAAAGATTAATTGACTATATAATTGTGGATTTCTCCTAGGTTTTCTCTTCTATAATATATATTCTATATGTCTGTATATTATGCCAGCAACATGATATTTTCATTACTACCACTTTGTAATATAACTTGCAATCTGGAATTGTGAGACCTTCAGCTTTTTTCTCTTTCAAGATTGCTCTGGCTATTCAAGGTCTTCTGTGAATCTATACATATTTTATGATTTTTTTCCTACTCTTATAAATAATGTCATAGGGTTTTTTTTAATTAAATTTATTTATTTTCAGCATAACAGTATTCATTATTTTTTCACCACACCCAGTGCTCCATACAATCCGTGCCCTCAATAATACCCACCACCTGGTACCCCAACCTCCCACCCCCCCACCACTTCAAACCCCTCAGATTGTTTTTCAGAGTCCATAGTCTCTCATGGTTCACCTCCCCTTCCAATTTCCCCCAACTCCCTTCTCCTCTCTAACTCACCATGTCCTCCATGCTATTTGTTATGCTCCACAAATAAGTGAAACTCTCTCTGCTTGACTTATTTCACTCAGCATAATCTCTTCCAGTCCCATCCATGTTGCTACAAAAGTTGGGTATTCATCCTTTCTGATGGAGGCATAATACTCCATAGTGTATATGGACCACATTTTCCTTATCCATTCGTCCATTGAAGGGCATCTTGGTTCTTTCCATAGTTTGGCAACTGTAGCCATTGCTGCTATGAACATTGGGGTACAGATGGCCCTTCTTTTCACGACATCTGTATCTTTGGGGCAAATACCCAGGAGTGCAATGGCAGGGTCATAGGGAAGTTCTATTTTTAATTTCTTGAAAAATCTCCACACTGTTCTCCAAAGAGGCTGCACCAACCTGCATTCCCACCAACAGTGTAAGAGGGTTCCCCTTTCTCCACATCCCCTCCAGCACATGTTGTTTCCTGTCTTGTTAATTTTGGCCATTCTAACTGGTGTAAGGTGATATCTCAATGTGGTTTTAATTTGCATCTCCCTGAGGGCTAATGATGATGAACATTTTTTCATGTGTCTCATAGCCATTTGTATGTCTTGATTGGAGAAGTGTCTGTTCATATCATCTGCCCATTTTTTGATATGATTACCTGTTTTATGTGTGTTGAGTTTGAGGAGTTCATTATAGATCCTTGATATCAACCTTTTGTCTGTACTGTCATTTGCAAATATCTTCTCCCATTCCGTGGGTTGCCTCTTTGTTTTTTTGACTGTTTCCTTTGCTGTGCAGAAACTTTTGATTTTGATGAAGTCCCAAAAGTTTATTTTCGCTTTTGTTTCCTTTGCCTTTGGAGACATGTCTTGAAAGAAGTTGCTGTGGCTGATATCGAAGACATTACTGCCTATGTTCTGCTCTAGGAGTCTGATGGATTCCTGTCTCATGTTGAGGTCTTTTATCCATTTTGAGTTTATCTTTGTGTATGGTGTAAGAGAATGGTCGAGTTTCATTCTTCTACATATAGCTGTCCAGTTTTCCCAGCACCATTTATTGAAGAGACTTTTTTCCACTGTATATTTTTTCCTGTTTTGTCAAAGATTAATTGACCATAGAGTTGAGGGTCCATATCTGGGCTCTCTACTCTGTTCCACTGGTCTATGTGTCTATTTTTATGCCAGTACCATGCTGTCTTTGTGACCATAGCTTTGTAATAAAGCTTGAAATCAGGTAATGTGATGCCCCCAGTTTTATTTTTGTTTTTCAACATTTCCTTAGCCATTTGGGGTCTCTTCTGATTCCATACAAATTTCTGGATTATTTGCTCCAGCTCTTTGAAGAATACTGGTGGAATTTTGATTGGAATGGCATTAAAAGTATAGATTGCTCTAGGCAGTATAGACATTTTAACAATGTTTATTCTTCCTATCCAAGAGCATGGAATGATCTTCCTTCTTTTTGTGTCTTCTTCAATCTCCTTCATAAGTGTTCTGTAGTTCCTCAAGTACAGATCCTTTACCTCTTTGGTTAGGTTTATTCCCAGGTATCTTATGGTTCTTGATGCTATAGTAAATGGAATAAATTATCTAATTTCCCTTTCTGTATTTCATTGTTAATGTATAAGGAAGCCACTGATTTCTGCACATTGACTTTGTATCCTGCCACATTGCTGAAATGCTGTATGAGTTCTAGTAGTTTGAGGGTGGAGTCTTTTGGGTTTTCCATATAAAGAATCATGTCATCTGCGAAGAGAGAGAGTTTGACTTCTTCATTGCCAATTTGGATACCTTTTATTTCTCTTTGTTGTCTGATTGCTGTTGCTAGGACTTCTAATACTACGTTGAACAAGAGTGGTGAAAGTGGGCATCCTTGTCTTGTTTCTGATCTCAACGGGAAGGCTGCAAGCTTTTTCCTATCTATGCAACAGGTATTTTGATAGGGATTATATTAAGTCTGTTGATTGTTTGGGGTAGCATGGACATTTTAACAATATTTTTTCTTCCAATCCATAAGCAGGGCATGTCTTTCCATTTCTTTTCATAGGTTTGAATTTCTCTCATGAGTGTATTATACTTTTCAGAATACAGGTATTTCTCCTCTTTGGTTAAGTTTAATCCTAGGCATTTTACTGTTTTTGGTGCACTGTAAAGGGAATTATTTTCTTAATTTCACTTTCTCCTGCTTCATTATTAGTGTATATAATTGCAATAGATTTTTATACACTGATTTTGTATCCTGTGACTACTGAATTCATTTATCAGTTCTAGTAGTCTTTATGGTGCAGTCTTTAGGGCTTTCTATACATAGTGTTATGTCATCTGCAAATAGTGAAAGTTTCCTTCTTCCCTACAAACTAGGAAGACTTGAAGTCCTTTTTCTTGTCTGTTTTCTGTGGCTAGGACATCCAGTACTGTGCTGAATAAAAGTCATGAGAGGGGACATCATTTTCTTGTTCTGACCTTAGGGGGGAAGCTTTTTCACCATTTCAGTTTTTTCACCATTGAGTATGATATTGGCTATGGGTTTTCCATATTAGGCCTTTATCATGTTGAGGCATATTCCCTCTACACCCACATTGAAGAGGGTTTTTTTGAATGCTCTACTCTGTCAAATGCTTTTTCTGCATCTATTGAAATAACTATGTGGTTTTTACCCTTTCTCTTATTGATGTGATGTAGGATGTTGATTGTTTTGCAAATACTGAACCACTCTTGCATCCTGAGAATAAATCCCACAGGAATATGGTGTATGCTTTTTTTAATGTATTGTCAAAATTGATTTGTTAGTATTTTGTTGAGAATTTTTGCATCTATATTCATGAGAGCTATTGGCCTGTAGTCTTCTTTTCTTGTGTGTCCGTGTGTCTGTGTGTGTGTGCATGTGTGTATGTGGTATATTGACATGGTTTTGTTATCAGGGTGATACTGGCCTCATAATATTTTTGGAAATTTTCCTTTCTCTTCTGTTTTTGGGAATAGTTTGAAAAGTAGAGGTATTAACTCTTCATTTTTTTAGGTTTTAATTTAAATTTCAGTTAGTTAACATGCAACATAATATTAGTTTCAGGTGTATAATTTGTTGATTCAACACTTCCATACAACATCCACTGTTTATCACAAGTGCCATCTTTAAACCCCATCTTCCATAAAAGTTTGGTAGAATTGACTGTGAAACCATCTGGTCCTGGACTTTTGTTTCTTGGGGGAGTTTTTGGATTACTGATTCAATTTCATTGCTGGTAATTGATCTGTTCAAATTGTTTATTTCTTCCTGCTTTAGCAATTGTAGGCTATGTTTCTCAGAATTTATCGATTTCATTTAAGTTGTCCAATTTCTTGGCATATGGGTTTTCATAATATTCTTTTTTTTTTTTGGTGTTCTTTTTAATTAATTAATTAATCTATTTATTTATTTATTTATTTTTGATTTTTTTATAAACATATAATACATTTTTATCCCCAGGGGTACAGGTCTGTGAATTGTCAGGTTTACACATTTCACAGTTCTCACCTTAGCACATACCTTCCCCAATGTCCATAACCCCACCCCTCTCTCCCAACCCCCCTCCCCCCAGCAACCCTCAGTTTGTTTTGTGAGATTACGAGTCACTTATGGTTTGTCTCCCTCCCAATCCCATCTTGTTTCATTTATTCTTCTCCTACCCCCTTAACCATCCATGTTGCATCTCCACTTCCTCATATCAGGGAGATCATATGATAGTTGTCTTTCTACGATTGATTTACTTCACTAAGCATAATACCCTCTAGTTCCATCCACATCATCACAAATGGCAAGATTTCATTTCTTTTGATGGCTGCATAGGATTCCATTGTGTATATATACCACATTTTCTTTATCCACTCATCTGTTGATGGACATCTAGGTTCTTTCCATAGTTTGACTATTGTGGACATTACTTCTATAAACATTCGAGTGCATGTGCCCCTTCAGATCACTATGCTTGTATTTTTAGGGTAAATACCAGTATTGCTATTGCTGGGTCATAGGGTGGCTCTATTTTCAACATTTTGAGGAACCTCCATGCTGTTTTCCAAAGTGGTTGCACCAGCTTGCATTCCCACCAACAGTGTAGGAGGGTACCCCTTTCTCCACATCTGTCATTTCCTGACTTGTTAATTTTAGCCACTCTGACTGGTGTGAGGTGATATCTCATTGTGGTTTTGATTTGTATTTCCCTGATGCCGAGTGATATGGAGCACATTTTCATGTGTCTGTTGGCCATCTGGATGTCTTCCTTGCAGAAATGTCTGTTCATGTCCTCTGCCCATTTCTTGATTGGATTATTTGTTCTTTGGGTGTTGAGTTTGCTAAGTTCTTTATAGATTTTGGACACTAGCCCTTTATCTGATATGTCGTTTGCAAATATCTTCTCCCATTTTGTCAGTTGTCTTTTGGTTTTGTTAACTGTTTCCTTTGCTGTGCAAAAGCTTTTGATCTTGATGAAATCCCAATAGTTAATTTTTGCTCTTGCTTCCCTTGCCTTTGGCGATGTTCCTAGGAAGATGTTGCTGTGGCTGAGGTCTAAGAGGTTGCTGCCTGTGTTCTCCTCAAGGATTTTGATGGATTCCTTTCGCACATTGAGGTCCTTCATCCATTTTGAGTCTATTTTTGTATGTGGTGTAAGGAAGTGGTCCAATTTCATTTTTCTGCATGTGGCTGTCCAATTTTCCCAACACCATTTGTTGAAGAGGCTGTCTTTTTTCCATTGAACATTCTTTCCTGCTTTGTCAAAGATTAGTTGACCATAGAGTTGAGGGTCTATTTCTGGGCTCTCTGTTCTGTTCCATTGATCAGTGTGTCTGTTTTTGTGCCAGTACCATGCTGTCTTGATGATGACAGCTTTGTAATAGAGCCTGAAGTCCGGAATTGTGATGCCACCAACTTTGGCTTTCTTTTTCAATATTCCTTTAGATATTTGAGGTCTTTTCTGGTTCCATATAAATTTTAGGATTATTTGTTCCATTTCTTTGAAAAAAATGGATGGTATTTTGATAGGAATTGCATTAAATGTGTAGATTGCTTTAGGTAGCATATACATTTTCACAATATTTATTCTTCCAATCCAGGAGCATGGAACATTTTTCCATTTCTTTGTGTCTTCCTCAATTTCTTTCGTGAGTACTTTATAGTTTTCTGAGTATAGACAATCTGGAAGAAATGGATACATTCCTAGAGACATATACACTGCCACAACTGAACCAGGAAGAAATAGAAAACCTGAACAGACCCATATTCAGTAAGGAGATTGAAACAGTTGTCAAAAATCTCCAAACAAACAAAAGGCCAGGGCCAGATGGCTTCCCATGGGAATTCTACCAAACATTTAAAGAAGGATTAATTACTATTCTTCTGAAACAATTCCAAAAAATAGAAATGGAAGAAAAACTTCCAAACTCACTTTATGAGGCCAGCATCACCTTGATCCCAAAACCAGACAAGGATCCCACCGAAAAAGAGAATTACAGACCAATATCCTTGATGAACACAGATGTGAAAATTCTCACCAAAATACTAGCCAATAGGATTCAACAGTACATTAAAAGGATTATTCACCACGACCAAGTGGGATTTATTCCAGGGCTGCAAGGTGGGTTCAACATCCACAAATCAATCAATGTGATACAACACATCAATAAAAGAAAGAACAAGAACCATATGATACTCTCAATAGATGCTGAAAAAGCATTTGACAAAGTACAGCACCCCATCCTGATCAAAACTCTTCAGAGTGTAGGGATAGAGAGCACATACCTCAATATTATCAAAGCCATCTATGAAAAACCCACCGCAAATATCATTTTCAATGGAGAAAAACTGAAAGCTTTTCCACTAAGGTCAGGAACATGGTAGGGATGTCCATTATAACCACTGCTATTCAACATAGTACTAGAAGTCCTAGCCTCAACAATCAGACAAAAAAAAAAAAAAAAAAAAAAAAAAAAGGAAATTAAAGGCATCCAAATTGGCAAAGAAGAAGTCAAACTATCACTCTTCACAGATGATATGATACTGTATGTGAAAAACACAAAAGACTCCACTCCAAAACTGCTAGAACTTTTATGGGAATTCATTAAAATGTCAGGTTATAAAATCAATGCACAGAAATCAGTTGCATTTCTTTACACCAACAACAAGACAGAAGAAAGAGAAATTAAGGAGTCAATCCCATTTACAACTGCACCCAAAACTATAAGATACCTAGGAATAAACCTAACCAAAGAGGCTAAGAATCTATACTCAGAAAACTATAGGGTTTTCATAATGTTCTATTAGAATTGTTTGTATTTTTGTGGTGTTGTTATTTCTCCTCCTAGTGACATTGTTTATTTTTTCTCTCTCTTTCTCTCTTTCTCTCAATGAATCTGGCTAGAGTTTATTAATTTTGTTGATCTCAAAGAACCAGCCTCTGGTTTTACTATTGTTTTCTGTTTGTTTTTTGTTTGTTTTATTTCCTATATCATTTATTTCTGCTCTAATCTTTATTATTTCATTCCTTTTGCTAAGTTTGGATTGTATTTATTCTTTTCTAACCCCTTTCGGTGTAAGGTTAGATTGTTTATTTGAGATTTTTTCTTTCTCCTTAGAGGTAGGTCTGTGTCAATCTAAGTTTTTCTCTCAAAATCATTTTTGTTATGTTTCAAAGATTTTGGACCATTGTGTTTTTGTTTTCATTTGTTTCCATGTAATTGTTTATCTCTTGTTGAATTTCTTGGGAGACCCATTCATTGGTTAGTAGCATGTTGTTCAACCTCCATGTATTTGTGCTCTTTTCAGATTTTTCTTCTTGTGATTGATTTCTAGTTTTACAGTATTGTGGTTAAAAGAAACACTTGGTATGACTTCACTCTTTTTGAATTTGTTGAGACTTTTGTTGTGGGCTAATAAGTGACCTAGTCTGAAAAATGCTCCATGTATACTTGAAGAGAATGTGTATTCTGCTGTTTTAGGATGGAATGTTCTGAATATGTCTGCTAAATCCATCTAGTCCAGTGTGTCATTCGAAGCCACTGTTTCCATGTTGATTTTCTGTTTATATAATCTATCCATCAATGAAATTGGGATGTTAAAGTCCCCTACTATTACTGTATTACTATTGATTATTTCTCTTGTTTGCTATTAACTGTTTTATGTATTTGGGTGCTCCCATGTTGGGTGCATAAATGTTTATAATTGTTCTATCTTCTTGTTCCCTTTATGATTATATAGTGTACTTCTTTGTATCTTCTTATAATCTTTGGTTTGTTATTTTTTTTTAAGATTTTATTTATTCATTTGAGAGACAGAAAGCATGAACAGAGGGGAGAGTCAGAGGGAGAAGGAGTAGCAGACTCTCCACTGAGCAGTGAGTCCAACATGGGGCCCCATCCCTGGACCTGGAGATCATGACCTGAGCCAAAAGCAAATACTTAACCATTTGAGCCACCCAGGTGCCTCACAGTCTTTGTTTTAAAGTCTATTTTGTTTGATATAAGTGTTGCTACCTCAGCTTTTTTTGGCATCCATTTGCATGATAAACGTTTCTCCATCCCCTCCAATCTGTAGGTATCTTTCAGTCTGAAACGGGTCTCTTGCAGGCAGCATATAGATGGTTTTTCGTTTATTATCCACTCCAGCACTTATCCAATGTCTTTCGATTGGAGCATTTAGTACATTTACATTCAAAGTAATTATTGATAGATATATATTTATTGACATTTTGTTACTTGTTTTATGGTTATTTATACAGATTTTCTCTGATCTTTCTTCACTTGCTCTCTTTCATGGTTTATTGTCTTTCATTAGTGATATACTTGGACTCCTTTCTCTTTATTCTTTACGTATGTGTTACTGGTTTTTGATCTATGCTTAACATTAGGTTTGTTTACATCTTCTGCATAAAGCCGTCTATGTTAAGTTGACAGTCACTTTAGTTTGAACCCATTCTTTATTCCTCTCTTTCCCACATTTTAAGTATATGGTGTAATATTTTGCATCCTTTTATTAATCCTTTGACTTATTTGTACGGAAATACTCACTTTTACTGCATTTGTGTTTTTTTACTTTTCATATTATCATTTATGGTCTTTCCTTTCCATCCAAAAAGGTCCCCTTTAATATTTATTGTAGGGCTGATTTAGTGGTCATGAGCTCCCTTAGTTTTTGTTTGTCTGGGTAACTATTTATCTCCCCTTCTATTCTGAATTATGGCCTTCCTGGATAGAGTATTCTTGGCTGCAGATGTTTCCCTTTTAATATTTTGAGTATGTCATGCCACCCTCTTTCTGGCCTGCAAATTTCTGCTGAAAAATCTGCTGATAGCCTTACGGGGTTGCCCTTTGTATGTAACCATATTCTTTTCTCTTGCTGCTTTTAAAATTTTTTTCTTTATCGCTACTTTTTGCCATTTTATTGTGTGGCACTCCTTGGTTGAATTTTGGGGGAGATTTCTGTGCCTACTGGATCTAGATATCTCTTTCTTTCCCCAGATCAGGAAGTTTTCAGCTATTATTTCTTCAAGTCAATTTTCTGTGCCCTTTTCTCTCTCTTCTTCTGAGAGCCTTATAATGCAAATGTTACTATTTGATGGAGTCACTGAATTCCCAAAGACTGTTCTTAACTTTTATAATTTCCTTTCCTTTCCTTTTCTCAGCTTAGTTATTTTCCATTACTCTGTCTCTAAGTCATTAATTTGTTCTTCACTCCCTCTAGCCTGCTATCTATTCCATCAAGTGTACTTTTTATCCATTTATTAGTTCTTGATCTCTGATTGGTTCTTTTTTATCTCTGTGTTGAGTTTTACTGATGTCTCCCACTTTTTTCTTAAGTCTTTATGATCATTACTTTTAATTCTCTGTCAAGCATATTACTTATATTCATTTCACTTAGGGCTCTTCCTGTGGTTTGGCCCTGTTTTTTCATTTGGGACATACATCTCTATCTCCTCATTTTCTTCTAATTATGTCTGCTTTGTGTGTTAGGAAAGTCAGCTACTTCTCTTGCTCTTAATAATAACAGCCTTATAAGAAGAGGTCCTGTAGTGTACTCCAGTTCAGTGTCCTCTGTTCCCCAGGGCCTGGCACTTCAGAGAGTGCAAATATAACTTTATATTTTTTCATATACATATACTGTGGTATTCTGTTTGTACTTACGGTCCCAGTTCTCTCTCTGTCATTGTGTGGGGTGTTGTACTTTAGCCTTTGACCCTGAGCTTGTTCATGTGACCCACTTTGTCCAGAAACTAGATTATCATTAATCTAGCATTATCTCTGGTTGGTATATACCAACCAGAGACTTAGAAAACCCTTGAGTATATCTCCTAGCTTTGCCCTAGCATTTCCATTCTTGCACCTCTTTTATAAACACAAGACCACACCTGGGATACTCTTTTATTGGATAAGACATGTGTGGAATGGTTGCATCTTCCTTCATCCTATCTGAAGCATTCCAGGCCCAATAGTGCAATTAATACACAGTTGACTGAAATACATGAGTGAATCCAGCTAAGATCAGCAGAACATGCCAGCCAATAGCTTATTGATTCATACACACACTCACACACACACATTTGGTTACCTCAACAGAACTATAAATTCATACTTCTTAGTTTCTACCTTAGCATTATAGACTCTGAGCATAGTTAAAAGTTTTTTTTTAATATTGATTGATGGATGGATTATACAGTATGTTAACTAAAATTTTTAATGTATTCAAGTGTTCTAATAGTGATTTTTTTAAAAATCTCAGGACTGTTTTTCACTTTCAAATATTATTGAGAAGCTCAAAAAGCTATTGTTTGTGTATATCTATCTATATCTATTATATAAAAATTTAAAACTGAGACATATTTAAAGTGCAAGCATAACAAGGACACATTGCTTTAGTCATCAAAGAAATGGCTCACGAGTCATGTGGCTTCTGGGAAGGCACACTATAGATTCTTGAGAGAAAGAGAGTGGAAAATTCAAATGAGTTAAAATTTGCAAAGGACTTAAAAACACTACCTAACAAATAGTAAATTATATTTGATGTCAACTAAATAATAATATGGCATAAGCCTGTATTTATTTCCTGAATATCACTACTGTGTAGTCTTTATAATTATCAAGCATGAGATAATTTACAATAATATGTCATCTGAGGAAGATATTTAAGTTTCAAATAGGAACTATTACAGTAACTACATTTCTGTATAATGAAGGATTCTTTCGAACACCAATTTAATTAGGATGTTATTTTTCTCACCAAAAAGCAAATCAGTTAAAAAGTCCCTATACTTCAGAGACAAAACACAAAGGCAGTTGAGTGAAAAATACACAGATATTTCTCAAAGCCACAGCATGACACGAATAAAGAAATAAGCTTTCAGTTATAATAATTGATTAGTGGCCTGCATTTTGCAGATTATGTGGAGGGATACATATCCTGTTGGTTCCCACTCAATATCCATTATTCTGTTCTCCCTTAATTATAAAATCCTAGTTTAATTCAGAGTGGCAGTGTTCTGTTTTTTAATTGTCTGCTGCTTGAGATATGGATGTGAAGACCAGAGCCCCCAAAGCCATCTCAGACCACAAGGAAATCTGAAACATGGAAGCTAGACACTGAGAATGAAGAGGATGGCATAGAAACTTGTATTCCTGATGAAAATCAAGAATCACCAGATATTAGTGAATTGCTTTCCTACAGACTTCTTTTACGTGAGAGAGAAAAAACCTTCTAACTTGCTTCAACTACTCTATGAGATATTCTCTTAGTCATTTAGTTACAGCCAACTTAATCTTAAACAGATATAACAGATAAGCGAAAATAAATTGTTTTGAAACTGAACTCTAAAAAATCATAGAATTAAAAACTGGTAATTTTAAAAGAAAATGGTAAAACAAACATTTGATTGATTTCAACTCATATTAATTAGGAATTAATAGCAGAACTTCACTGTATATCATTTGGAGTAAAGTGTATGTAAGAACTATGCTTTATATTACCACAGATAATATGTATTTGTCATTTCATAATTCAGTTTCAGTTAGTCTAAATGAAAAGGTCTGGACTGAAGAAAAAGGCAAAGGAAGGGCAAACATGTCTTTGCTTTGGCTATGACATACATCTTTACTGGCCCTCAGACATCAGCTCCTCTGATCCTCAGGCCTTTGGACTTGGACTGAATTATATCACCAGCTTTCTTAGTTCTCCAGCTTGCAGATGGCAGATTATGGGATTCTCAACCTCCAAAATCAGGTGATCTAATTCCTACAACAAATCTGCTTACAAAGAGAGAGAGAGGAAATAAAGCAATAGAGAGAGAGGTATACATATAGGTATCACTTTAATTCTGTTTCTCTGAAGTACCTTGATTAATGCAACAGCAATAAAAACTATTTATTTACATTGCTCTTCCATTTTGTTATTTCTATTTTTTTAAAGATTATCTTAGAGAAAGTGTAAGGGCAAGTGAGGACAGGGGTGGGAGGTGGGGAGAGAGAATCTTCAAGTAAACTCTCTGATGAGCATGGAGCTGACTCATGGTGCAATCACAGGACCCTGAGATCATGACCTGAGCTGGATGCTTAACCAAATGAGCCACCCAGCCCCCTCCCATTTTGTTAATTCTAAAGGCAATTTGTCAAAGCTGTGAAATAATTTTTTTTAAATGGGAAAACAAATATACCCCAAAATATTTTATTTATAAATATACTCCAAAATACACCCCAAAATATTTTATTTGTAGTTTCCCAGTGAATTATATTCATAATATATGGAGGTAGAGAAAAATATTTGAGGGGAAAAATGCAGTCTAAAGCTTAGGGGAAAACGCCAACCTATTGAGTAGATTTAGCAGGCACAAAGACATGAAATTTCTATATATTTCTTTTTCAATCCATCTTAAATGTTTTCATCCTTTAATTTTCTTATCTGAAAGATGCAAGCAATATTACAAGCTATCTCTCTCTTGCTCCATCTGAAGGATACTTGATTAGATACGAGAATGTTTGAGCTCAGTTCATAGACATTTGCACTGAGTAGAAATCTTAGCTGATTTTCTGAGAACAGCCTTTACAGAAAGTGGCATAAAGAAAAATATTATATTGAGTAGGCTTTAGGTAAATTAATTCTCAAAAGAAGTCCTCCAAATTATTAAATCATGAAATTTCAAAACCTCTAGGATTTAAAATAATCCACAATTATTCATCTGAAAAGTAGGTTCATGAAGAGTTTTGCTTTGAGGAGACATGTAGGGAAAATAATTCTCAGTTTATAACTCACGGCTTTACTCAGCGAAGAGAAAGGTTATATCGTACAAACAAAGCAAGCCATGAAATGTTCTCAGAGAAAATACATGATTCCAAGTGTTTAGGGGAAAAATATATTGTTAATATTTCTTGTTATCGAGGAAATCCTCACTGTTTCCTTTTTACCCAATCCCTCTAAACTTCCATATTTGTTTATGGCTAGAGATGATATCATAATGGATATCATTATGTGAATTAAACTAGGATTTTATAAGTGAATAATATTGACATAACCATATAAAGTTGCAATTATTTACCCATTATAAAGATGAGTAAACCAAGACTTCCTGGAATTAGGTAACCTGGCTTTCACCACACTTCAATTACTTTGAAACTAGATTTCCAGGAATCCAAATATTGCTCTCTCTAAAATGCCACATACAAAGCCTTTTGGGTTTTTCCCCTGAACAACAGTGGAGCGAGAGTGTCCCCTGAGATAAAGAAAACACTATTTATAAACACAATATGATGGATGGCATAATGTAAGTACAAATGTAATAAAACATAAGCATAAACAGGAAGAGAGTATAATAACAAACTGCTGGATTACAGGTAGTGAGTCTAGGAAGACTTAATACTGAAGACAACACCTGAATAATGTCTTAAAGTGCCAATTGTGAGAGGTCCAAAATGGGAGCTACTCCAGACCACTACAACTATGAATGAAAGAGGTAAAAAATAATAAATAATATTTGCATAGAACTCTCCCAATGCAAATCATAAATGCATTATATATACTAATTCATTTAGTTCTCAGCATAACCACATAAGATGGATACTATAACTATCCTCATTATAAAGGAAAAACGGAGGTACAGAGAAAGAAAATAATTTGCCTTAAATCACACAGCTGGAAATAAACAGAGCTAGGAATTGAAACTTGGGTATCTGTGTGCTAAAGTCGAACTCTTTATCCTTCCCAGTAGCAAACACAAAATTTCCTTAGGATTGAAAAACAATAGTTGGTAGAGTATAGAATGAATGAAAAAATGAGAAGACTAAAAAGTTAGATGGGGGGTAGAGGATGACAGCCTTGAATGTCATTCTAAGGAGCTTAGTTTTCATTCTGTAAGCAGCGTGTTAAGTTCTCTGAAAGGTATCATTTCAGAACAGTGTTTAAAATTTTTTCTCAAATTGTTCTGTAAGAAAACACACTGCAAGCTAAAATACAGCAGCCAAAGTCTCAGGAAAATCATTGGAAAGTTTCTTTGATAGTTCCATGAAAAATTGAGGGCTGGAGCCTATCTCGGTTGGAAGGAAATGATGTTATAAAACAAGAAGCTTCATAGTCAAGACTTCTCACTGAAGTTGCATATTCCTTTGGGATCTGCAAAAGTACTCGATAGAAGAAAATAATCTTGTCAGCATTTTCTACAGCATCCTACTTTTATTGTTGTCAAACCAATTCCGGAACTATCACAATTTCAGTGAAGGTTTTCAGAATGAAGTAAAAAAATAATAATCTCCACTAATAAAATCAGAAAAAGACCTCACTCAGGGAGCCTGGGTGGCTCAATAGGTTTAGCATCAGACTCTTGCTTTTGGCTCAGGTCATGATCACATTGTTGGGGATCAAACCGCACATGGGGCTCCATGTCCCATGCCCACTGATGTGGAGTCTGCTTCAGATTCTCTTTCCCTTCCCATTTCCTCTTCTCCCTGCTCACTCACAAGTGATTTCTTTCTCTCAGATAAATAACTAAAATCTTTTTTAAAAAGAAGAAAGAAAGAAAGAAAAGGACCTAACTCTAATCGTATATTTGGCTTTTCTCATGAGAAAGAGCACAAGTATAGTAAGATGACCTAAAAATTGTTTTAAGGTTTGAATGAAGTACTATATGGAAAGGGCTTAATTTTTTTTTAATTTTTTATTTTTTATAA
>NC_081561.1:99855137-99892984 GCF_022355385.1 Mustela nigripes
AGTTCCATCCATGTTGTCGCAAATGGCAAGATTTCATTTCTTTTGATGGCTGCATAGTATTCCATTGTGTATATATACCACTTCTTCTTGATCCATTCATCTGTTGATGGACATCTAGGTTCTTTCCATAGTTTGGCTATTGTGGACATTGCTGCTATAAATATTCGGGTGCACGTGCCCCTTTGGATCATTATGTTTGTATCTTTAGGGTAAATACACAAGCACTTGAACACAGTCGGACACAAGCTCCGACACTTGGGACCGTCCCAGACCTTGTCCAACATAGCTCTTCATCTGGCTATTCATCTTTATCTTTCACTGTATTCTTCATGTTAAACTAGTAAATTGTTTCCCTGAGTTTTGTGAGCCATCCTAACAAATTTCTGAAACCAAGGAGAGATTCATGGGAATCCTTAGAGCCAGTCAGTCAGAAGCACAGGTAACAATCTGGACTTGTAATTGACATCTGCAGTGAGCGGCAGTCTTGTGGGACTGAGCCCTTAACTCATGGGTTCTGTGCTAAGTCTGATTAGTGTCAGAACTGAATTGAATTGTAGAACACCCATCTGGTATCAGAGAATAGTTTGGTGTGGAAAACTGACTCATCTGGTCACAGAAGTGTTCTGTGTGTATCACAGAGAAGAAACACAGGAGGGTTTTTCCTTTCTGAAGTTCAAATGAGTTTGTTGTTTTCTGTATTTTTTTTTTTAAGATTTTATTTATTTGACAGAGAGAGGGGGATCACAAGTAGGCAGAGAGGCAAGCAGGGGTGGGCGGGGAAGAAGGCTCCCCGCTGAGCAGAGAGCCCAATGCGGGGCTCAATCCCAGGACCCTGAGATCACGACCTGAGCTGAAGGCAGAGGCTTAACCCCTTGAGAAACCCAGGTGCCCCTGTTTTGTTTTGTTTTTTAAATGAGGCACCATCTGAAAAGAAAAATGTGGCTATATGTGTGTTGGTCTAAGATTCATCACAGACACAAACACAGAAAAAATAGACATTCTAACTGAGTCTTTGTGAAAATCAAATGCAATGAATTACCTTCAAGAGTTCTATGCCTGGGCCCTTACTGTGGTTTGCAGAAAAACATAGTACAGTGCAATCCATACAGCTGCTTTACAAGGGATTGAAAGAGCATCATTTCAATGACTATAGTTTGTTCTACCTAATATTCTATAGATCACAACGAACAGGAATAACTTACATCATACAAACTATGCTTTTTCCAGAATTCTTTCACACTATGAAAAGCCCATAAAGAATTATATTCTGAGAATCTAGTCATATTTTATTATTGAGGAGAGTACCCTACCCAAATTCAATAGTACTGAAAAATGTCCAGCCTCAACTCTCAAGTTGATTAATTATTAAGGAAAAATTCTAAATTTGCAAGGGGAAAAAAACCAGAGTGGTATAATTTTTCAAAAGGGCAGCATAATTGCTTCTTGCATTATGTATTGAATCCCTTACAGCCAGCTTCTATTTGGATTACATTTCCCCAATTATAATTTTCTCCATAACTGAATGAGGTGTTTATCTGAGTCTCTCTTTCTTAAATTTTGTTATGATTCATTAGTAACTGCAAATTCTGCTTTAATATCTAATTAAGATAATTGTTTAAATTTTTAATATAATCTAACTCACAAGTTTAACATTACAGGCAATAAATAATGCTATAAGCAATAAGACAAGACAACAACAACAAAAAAATCAAGTTAACATTATATTAAGATGGAGTTATTCAATTATACATCCAAAGATTTTAGGTAATTCACCTCAGCTTTGCATGAGCACAGATTTTGTTAAGCCCTGGAAGCAAACTCTCACCAATTAGACCATAAAATTAAGACATCACCTACATAAATTCTAAAGATATAAATAAATATTATCTTGAAGGTTGAATTGTCACAGAGGTTCTCTTTTCACAGTTCTACTCTCTTCTCTAAAATTTCAAAATACTTAAAGGAATTTAAAATATCTGACAAAATTACATATTGACACGAACTAATGCAAAAGCTCTAATGACAAGCAAAATTTATAATCATGAAACTTTAAGACTAAAATAGCCAGTAAATCAGTAAGCACTTACGAAGGTCTAATTCTGCTTATAATGCTAGGTGGAAAGTTTTAACACACAATATCTAACACCTTAAATACTTTGCAATCCAGTGATGGTCGCTGGTAATATACATTCTGAATTTAATATTAACAAGAATTAATCCCCACCAAGGGTTCTATGTGCTCTTTGAGGGTGGTGTATAAAGGCAAGTAAACTGAGGATCAGAGAAGTCAACCAAATTGCAGAGAAAATAAGCAGCAGAGCTGGAATCCAAATCCAGCCGAGTGGTGTTTGCCATCTGAAGGAAGTTTCCACTCTTGGTGCAAGAAACATCTGTGGGATTTCCACTTCAGTGTTATCTTTTTTTTTTTTTTATAGATTTTATGTATTTATTTGATAGAGATCATAAGCAGGCTGAGAAAGAGAGAGAGGGAAGCAGGCTCCCCGCTGAACCTGATGTGGGGCTCGACCCCAGGACCCTGAGACCATGACCCGAGCCAAAGGCAGAGGCTTAACCCACTGAGCCACTCAGGTGCCCCAGTTCAGTGTTTTCTTAAAGGATATATGCTGCTGAACTCCAGTGCATTTGTCAGATTCTGTCTCCCCCAAAATCTCTTTAGATCAGAGTTAGCATTGTTTTTTAGCATATCACACTCTGTCCAACATGTTTATAATTGGATTATCTGATAAATGATCCTGCATGAGCCAGCATATGACCATCTTTGACCTTCCTCTTTCATTGCCTATGTAGAATTCCTCTGAAGTGCCTCATACACTGTTTGATGTGCCCTCTTTCATAGCAGATACGCATTGATCCAGGCATTCTCAATGTCTACGCTACCACCTGAGTATAAATAAGCACTTTTTTTTAAAGATTTTATTTATTTATTTGGCAGAGAGAGATCACAAGTAGACAGAGAGGAAGGGAAGCATGCTGCCTGCTGAGAGAGCCTGATATGGGACTCGATCCCAGGACCCTGACACCATGACCCGAGCTGAAGGCAGCAGCTTAACCCACTGAGCCACCTAGGCGCCCCATAAATAAGCACTTTTAAAACCTGTTCTTTCATCATTTTATCCAGGTCAATTTTTAGAACAGATGCAACATTTTAATCTAATTGTTTCTTTTTAATACCTGCCTTTTTAGCTTGACAGTGAGCCTCTCATAGAGGGGAACAATTTCTTCGTCTTTCTATATCGAACATCTACTGTGGTGCTTGACATATAGTTGATGCTCACTAAATGTCACTATAACAGTCTCTATAAGTTATGGTTTTATTCTTCTTCATTAAGAACTCTGAAGAGTAATATTTACCTATATTTTTATGATCCTATCAATTTTATAATCTCTTACCTAGAAATTTGGTTTTCCATCTCACTAGGGAAACATAAAGAATTCCCAAACAGTTGTTGCAGAAATTACTGATTACTGGGGAGTTCATGCCACATTTCCTTTACTCGGTAAGGGAATAAGCATAGATTTCCTGTATTTAAGTGAAGTCTCAATTATTATGAAACACACTGCTTTATTAAGAATGCCTCTTTTGGAACTTTTAGTCTTCAGGTGCAAGGTGAAGGTAGGTTGAGGCCAAGTAGGTACTCAAGAAGAGAAAGACATAAACTTCAGTTATAATCTGAGGATGTAATATATAGCATAGTGACTACTGTTAATAATAATGTATTGTACATTTGAAAATTGCTGAAGGAATAGATTTTAAAAGTTCTCCTTACAAAAAATTTGTAGCTGTGTGAGGTGATGGATGTTAACTAAACTTATTGTGGTAACCATTTTGCAGTGTATACATATATCAAATCATTATGTTGTATACCTTAAACTAGTATAATGTTATATGTCAATTATATCTCAGTAAAACTAGAAAGAAAAAAAAGAAGAGACAAAGACCTCACAGCAGTGTTCAGAAACTATGGTGAAGAGCTATGGATATAATACCTCACTAGTTTTTTAAAATCTTTTCTGATATTTCTGGGGTAATTTATACCTCTTTATCATACTACAGTCTTTATCTTCTGTCACTTCCTCTGACTGTCCAAGAAATCATTTCCTTTATTGTATAATTGCATGTTACTGAACATTTTTTAAAAGGAAAAAAGAAAAAAATTAAGAATGAATGGAAACATTTTTTAAAATGGCACAGACCACACATAATTAATTTATACAAGGGGCCTTCATCTTATTATGCTAAGATTTATGATGCTCAAAATATTGCCCTCTGAGTCCTGCAAAGAAAATATACTAAATTAGTTATAAAATTTTAAGGCTAAGCCCATATAAAACTGAATATCCTAATTAAATAAAATTTAGAACAAAATTAATGGCACCTATTCTTTGGTAATTGAAAGTCAATAATAAAAGATAGAAATTTCCTTTATGAACATACTAATGATTCATTGTTATAGGACTCAATACATTAAATGACTCCCCCAGTAGCTTCAAACTGTACAGATTAAAGATTTGAGTCTGTCCCTTCCACTCCCCACTATATACATTTTAATACTTTAATAAAACTTCAGCTTAATCAGGTATTTTCTTAATATATGATATACCTGGGAAAAAATGGGTATGAGGTGAGTTTTTTTATTTGTTTTAAACTATCTCGAGTGTGGGTGCTTTATAAATGTGGCTGAACCAGGTTCTGTGCCTTTTCACACATTTGTCTGGCCCCATTCCCCCCCAGCTTAATGGAAGGATCAGCCTACTGTTTTGTTTTCTTCATTCCTTCAGTCTCTCCCCATCCTTACTCCTGAAGGATAGAAAGTCTTTATGTATAAGAATATGTCAAAATTATCCTTTGAGAGATTGATATTAGTAAGAGAATAGTCAGTTTGTTTTATGGATGTTCCATTCAAATATTCAGGATACCTGGACATTCTTAGAGATAAATGAGCTGTGGCTGCAGGGAAACTGAACTTAGGTGGGAAGATGCAAAGAAAAGGAAGAAGGTGACAGACAAGACAGCTTTCAGTGTGCTGCAAGAAGTGAAGCTGGCTCTAAGAAGTGACCTTGTGAGGACACATAAGAATTTTTTTTGCACTGTCCTAGACTCTCTGTGTATTTCTAAGTAGCTCCATATAAGATTAGGCCCATTCTGGGAATGGGCTGAGTTGATAAGTTTCTCCAGTTATTGCTAGTATATATATAATCAGCACAACTTCACCCACATAATCCTATGGGGCAGGATGTTACTTGCCCACAACAGTTAATGAAAGGGAAAAAGTCAAGACTTCAACTTAGGGTCTGTCTAAATTCAAGTTTGCATTATTTCCTCTCTATATATTGGTGGAAGTTTTATTCAGAGAGTAAAAGAAGGAGAGAAGCAGAGAAAATAAAGGCCAAAAGTTGCAGGGTAAAACAAGTCAGAGCTAATTAAAGCTTTTCCCAGATGATCAGATCTAGGTAGAGTTCAAAGTTAGAGCTGTTTAGGGAGAGGGAAGTTTGGCAGAGAGGCAAAGGTCAGAATGAACACTGAGTACTCTAAGAGAGAGGAGATAACACAAGGTTGAAAAGACCTTAAAGGCAAACATTTCTTTTGAATTTTTCCTGAAATTAGAGCTGTCCCTTAGTCCCCCTTCCAAGTCCAATAGAAACTATCACAAGTAAGTACCTTAATTCAGCCTAGACTGAGCTAGGCTCCTCTCATTTCCTTCCCTGGATTCTACCTAAGGAAATGTTTCAGCCCAAATAGTTGTAATTCCTTCCAAAAGCAGTGGTGATTTTATATAGTGTGACTGAGAGAAACCCTTCAGGATAGTAAAGAACTCAGCTCATAAACTGGTTTATTATTTTAAAAAACAAACAAACAAATAAAAAAAACTGGATTGTAATCATACAAATAAGCCCTCAAGGAAGACAGTGTTCCTAAAATCACAAATCATTTTAGATCTTGAGACTGACTGTTCCAGAAAGCAAGTTTGATTTATTCTATTTCAATTATATTTAGTTAGCGCCTTCCAACTGAAGAGGTTTACAGAATTTTGGCAATCAATAAGCAATAAAAAGTATCTAGTGATCATGGTGAACATGACAAGGCAAACAAAAACATGTGTACATAACCCCAAAAGAAGCTACTCCTCAAAAAAAGGGTTTAGGGGGAGGAGTGAAAAGGTGGTGCCCTTCTAGAAAAAAAGTTTAAATTGAGAAAAGGAGAAATTCAGTATTAACTAACAGGCCTTCAGATACCCCATTGCAGAGGTCCTTCTTTCATCTTTAATTAAAACTTTCAAAACCTGGACCATCTTCTTAGTATCAGTAATTTACTTAAAAATATTTATTAAACTGGGGTGCTTGGGTGGCTCAGTGGATTAAGGCCTCTGCCTTTGGCTCAGGTCATGATCTCAGGCTCCTGGGATCCAGCCCCTTGGGCTGTCTGCTCGGCAGGGAGCCTGCTTCCCCTTCTCTCTCTGCCTGCTTGTGATCTTTGTCTGTCAAATAAACAAATAAACTTTTTAAAAAAATATTTATTAAATATCTGCAGTGTGACATCAACATATTGTGAGACTTGGCAAATAAAATAACTAAGATGGTAATGATGAATTGGAGTCAAGAGCTAACTCAATAACCACCATTAAAATAAAGCCACAGTCAACCCTTGGCTAAGGGTAGTTTGTGAACTGTGTTTGCACAGACGGTTATGATACATAGATGGTAGTCCGTTAAGCAACCATCAATTACAGATTTCCACCATTATCAACCCTTTAATACTAACTGGGCGGGTCCTTGTCAAATATATACATGAATGGCACCATTCTGTCCTGATCTAATGGATCCATGTGACATAAATAAAAATATTTCAAATAAATCTTTTTTTTTTTTTTTTTTTTTTTTTTTTTTTTAAAGATTTTATTTATTTATTTGACAGAGAGAGATCACAAGCAGGCAGAGAGGCAGGCAGAGAGGAGGAAGCAGGCTCCCCGCCGAGCAGAGAGCCCGATGTGGGACTCGATCCCAGGACTCTGAGATCATGACCTGAGCCGAAGGCAGCGGCTTAACCCACTGAGCCACCCAGGCGCCCCTCAAATAAATCTTTTATATAGAATGAGTAACTTTGTAAAAAAGGAAGAAAGAAAAAATATATAAATATATGTATAAAAATTGTATTCTTTGAAAGCTAAGATAAGTAAAAACAAAACGTGATTTGTGATCACCTGAAGGAAAGAATTTTATCTTCTCTGTCATAGTTTCTCATAGTTTCTGAAAACTACTTAGATATATTTTGCACTTCATCTGCTGTATATCCTTGATTAAATGTAAAACTAAGAATAATGGCTTTTGTAATAAGAATAATAACCTTTGAAAAATTAAAGAAGTTAAAAATAAGCAGAGTTTTGTTTTTTTTTTTTTTAGCTAATATCATCCTAATCTAAACAGATGTTTCTCCCTTTAACTCTCCACATGCCAATGGTTCTTACAAAATAAAGAATTACCTGCTTGCCTCTACTAGGCAACAGTGAATTTTCTCAATAAAATCTAGCCTTGGGATTCACTGGTTCATTGCTGGTAGCTGAAATTGTGTGAATGGATAAGATCCCAGGGAGGTAGCACAGAACAAGAGAAGACAAGAGTGCCGCAAACTGGGTCCAACTGAAATTTAAGTAGCGACTCAGTAAGAGGATACAGATGTGTGCAGCTCAGAGCTGTTCAGCACTGTACACGTTACCATTGATGTCCTGAACTTCAGTGGCTGCTGGGAGTGCCACACAAGAGCACACTCAGTGCCAAGGCAGGTGGGACCTCCTACGCGTTCTCGAGCCCATCAGCATGGCTCTGTCCCTTCTGCCCATCCTGTACTGACCACTACCATTTCTTACCTGGACCATCCCAGGAAGGAGTGAGGCCAAAAGCTGACTCTTCTCCCTCACGGCAGCCCTCCCACATGCCAGACCAGTTGACAGTGAGACAGTGAGAGTTTCTTCAAGGATGGAAAGCTGCTGCCTGCCATCACCATCCTAGGTTGCTGCATCCTGATCCCTGCTGAGCTGCTCATCCAGACCTCAATTGTTTTGACACACAAGGAGCTGAGCCACAGCTCCACCAACCAGATCATCCTCTGAGGGAGACTGCTAGAAGGCACCCCTCCGACTCCCCTCAAGGCTACTGCCTGCATGGCCAGCCTCTGTGCAAAAGGACAAGAGGAAGCCATGTGGGATCTTCACATGCCAGGAGCATTATGGTTGGCTGGGGGAGTCTTGACTCCCTAACAAACCCCAGTGAATCTTATGGGGAAATGTGGTCATTTTGACTTCCTATAGAAGGACTTAAAATAAAGCAATGAATTAGAAATATCTATATAAGAATTTTCTACAACAATGCAGCTCAGCACTTTGGATTAAAGCAAAAGTACAGCCACTCCCTATTCTTTTTTTTTTCTCTCTCTCTTTAAATACAAAGCTTATGGTTCTGCCGTACATTTTCCCCTTTCCCAGAATAGATGCTTTCTGCTTTTCATCCATGACTAACCAATACCCAAACAGACTAAATCCAATGATTAAAACACTATAGGGTGGGGGTAGAGAACTAATCCAGGAAACAAAGGTTTAATCATATATTATTTTCATGAAGAAGTTCTAAGTCTTCCTCATGTATAAGGCAAGGGTCTCTTCTATTCATCCTACTTGGAAAGAAACAGAAAATGACTCCAAACATTTTGGGTTTTTTTCCTCTCTCTCTTTCCTTCTCTTTTTTTCTGGAGAGAACCTTCCACTCGTCTCCAAGTACACATTTGTTTACACACTGGCAAAGCAAAAAGAACAGTCTTGAACCCCCAATAAAACAAAATTCTGCTCTTGTCACTTTTTTATACCCTGTAATTTTCCTTTAACCTATATAATATTCATCCATAAGTAAGATTTGATATCTTCCTTTGTACATACCTGCATGAAGTCTGTCCTATGCAAGACAACATATCAGGATGTGAAAAAGACTAGGAAAGAATGCATCAGTTCCATGCGGGGGACAGAGAGAAGATAAATGAATGGACTGAAATCCTCTACAAGATCCCTCCAGCTTTGTGAGGCTGGTTTCAGAGCACACATCAGTGTGGTACGAGGCCAGCACTGGGCCCAGAGCCTCTGACTCTAATACAAGGAAAGCCTTCCAAGCCTTCCAAAGCCTTCCAAGCCTTCAAAGCCTACATTGACTCACAAACTGCTTATAATCCTTTTGGACTTGTCTTCCAGGATACAGTAAGAGATGGTTCCAAAGGTAAGAGGTTTCTCTAGGAATGGGGCACCGATACTAGCTCAGCAACCATGAGTCAGTTGACCGAATGATCCTCATGAACAGCAGTTTGAAGATTTCAGCAATTACGGCAAACATCGAATGATGAAACTTCTCCTCAGAAATTATATAAAGCACTATGTCTTCAAACGTCAGGAACGCTAAGATTACTCTCCACAATGTCACCATGCTCTGCCTTCTACAAGCATAAACATCACAGTGTTTATAACCCACATCCAGGAGGAAAAAACAGGTCTTTCTTATTCCCACTTTATTCAAATATGCTGATCCTTCTTATGCAAAGTGATTAAGGAGATGTTGTTAAAGCCCCCCACAATACCATGATAGACATCTCCAAGATATTTTATGACCCCAAATCCAAATGTGAATGGCTTCTATAACATATAATTTCCTCCTCTAAAGGGAGTAAATTATAACTGAACAATTTAAGTGACTTAAATCCTTAGTGATTCTATAAAAAAAAAAAAAGGAGACTTGAGTATTATATAAACCATTACAAATAAATTCTGCCACCAGATAATCCCTATCCCACATTACATTATATCACTGCTTGGTAACATTAACCATGAACTTTTGTGTATCTTTAGTATCTACAAAAATCATCGAAGCTGTGATGATGAATGTGCTGCTTGCCCTTATTATCAAACCATTCATTTCAGGACAGTGAGTTGGCTGTCTTGTTTAAAGAGAGCACACTCATAAGCTAAAATTCTCTGCATGATGCACTGAATAAGCCAATGGTCATTTTAATCCTATTTCTGATAAATTTTCATGTCAGTGGATTAAGATATTAACAGTTGCTACTGTGGGGGCCTCTACCATGTGCCATGTGCCTCAGGATGTTTCAAATGTTCATTCATTAGTATAGGAATATTTGTGAGAGCTTGTTAGAAATGAAAATTCCTAGGCCCCAGTCCCATGAGTCTAACTTGGTAGGTGGGGATAGACCAGGAAGTATCCCAAAAGTCCCCAAACAACTCTGATGCAGTATATGTTAAAAAAAAAAAAAAAAAAATCCTGACAGTGGGGAGGAGTCAAGATGGCGGAGAAATAGCAGGCTGAGACTACTTCAGCTAGCAGGAGATCAGCTAGATAGCTTATCTAAAGATTGCAAACACCTGCAAATTCATCGGCAGATCGAAGAGAAGAAGAACAGCAATTCTAGAAACAGAAAAACAACCACTTTCTGAAAGGTAGGACTGGCGAAGAAATACAAAGAAATCCACTTTGAATCCAAAGTGACGGGAAGATAGACCCTGGGGGGAGGGGCCGGCTTCCAGCAAGCGACGGAGCAACGGAGCACAAAATCAGGACTTTTAAAAGTCTGTTCCGCTGAGGGACATTGCTCCAGAGGCTAAACCACGGTGAAGCCCACGCGGGGTCAGCGTGCCCTCAGGTCCTGCAGGGTCACAGAAGGATCGGGGGTGTCTGAGTGTCGCAGAGCTTGCGGGTATTGGAACAGGGAAGCCGGCTACAGAGACAAAGCCGACAGTAAGATCACAGCTCGGGATTACCTTGAACCGGCCGCAGGCTCGGTGAGCTCGGAGCGCGCTGGAGGTCAGACAGATGGGAGTAATGGGCACTGTTCTCTGAGGGCACACTGAGGAGTGGGTCACCGGGCTCTCGGCTCCTCCAGGCCAGAGACCAGGAGGCCGCCATTTGTATTCCTGTCCTCCAGAACTCTATGGAAAGCGCTCAGGGAACAAAAGCTCCTGAAAGCAAACCCGAGTGGATTACTCAGCCCAGCCCCTGGTAAGGGCGGTGCAATTCCGCCTGGGGCAAAGACACTTGAGAATCACCACAGCAGGCCCCACCCTCAGAAGAACAACAAGAAATGCAGCCAAGACCAAGTTCACCTACCAAGGAGTGTGGTTTCAATACCAAGGAGAGCAGCAGAATTCCAGAGGAGAAGAAAACAAAGCACAGAACTCATGGCTTTCTCCCTGTGATTTTTTAGTCTTGCAGTTAACTTAATTTTTTTCTTTTTCATTTTTTTTCTCTTCTTCTGCTAAATTTTATTTAACTTTTACCCTTTTCTTTTTTAACTTTTTTTAACTAGTTTAACTAATATATATTTTTCTTTTTTATACTTTTCTTTATTCATTTTCTTTTTTTAATTCTTTTTTTCTTTCTTTCTTTCTTTTTGAACCTCTTTTTATCCCCTTTCTTCCCCCTCACGACTTGGGATCTCTTCTAATTTGGTTAAAGCATATTTTCCTGGGGTTGTTGCCACTCTTTCAGTATTTTACTTGCTCCTTCATATATTCTTATCTGGACAAAATGACAAGGCGGAAAAATTCACCACAAAGAAAAGAACAAGAGGCAGTACCGAAGGGTAGGGACCTAATCAATACAGACATTGGTATATGTCAGATCTAGAGTTCAGAATGACAATTCTCAAGGTTCTAGCCAGTCTCGAAAAAGGCATGGAAGATATTAGAGAAACCCTCTCGGGAGATATAAAAGCCCTTTCTGGAGAAATAAAAGAACTAAAATATAACCAAGTTGAAATCAAAAAAGCTATTAATGAGGTGCAATCAAAAATGGAGGCTCTCACTGCTAGGATAAATGAGGCAGAAGAAGGTTTAGCGATATAGAAGACCAAATGACAGAGAATAAAAAAGCTGAGCAAAAGAGGGACAAACAGCTACTGGACCATGAGGGGAGAATTCAAGAGATAAGTGACACCATAAGACAAAACAACATTAGAATAATTGGGATTCCAGAAGAAGAATAAAGAGAGAGGGGAGCAGAAGGTATACTGGAGGGAATTATTGGGGAGAATTTCCCCAATATGGCAAAGGAAAAGAGCATCAAAATTCAGGAGGTTCAGAGAACACCCCTCAAAATCAATAAGAATAGGCCCTCACCCCGCCACCTAATAATAAAATTTACAAGTCTTAGTGACAAAGAGAAAATCCTGAAAGCAGCCCGGGAAAAGAAGTCTGTAACATACAATGGTAAAAATATTAGATTGGAGCAGACTTATCCACAGAGACCTGGCAGGCCAGAAAGAGCTGGCATGTTATTTTCAGAGCACTAAACGAAAAAAACATGCAGCCAAGAATACTATATCCAGCTAGGCTATCATTGAAAATAGAAGGAGAGATTAAAAGCTTCCAGGACAAACAAAAACTGAAAGAATTTGCTAATAACAAACCAGCTCTACAGGAAATATTGAAAGGGGTCCTTTAAGCAAAGAGAGAGCCTACACGTGCTAGATCAGAAAGGAACAGAGACACTATACAGTAACAGTCACTTTACAGGCAATCAATGGCACTAAATTCATATCTCTCAATAGTTACCCTGAATGTTAATGGCTAAATGCCCCAATCAAAAGACTCAGGGTATCAGAATGGATAAAAAAACAAAACCCATCTAAATGTTGCCTCAAGAAACTCATTTTAAGCCCAAAGACACCTCCAGATTTAAATTGAGGGGGTGTAAAATAATTTACCATGCTAATGGACATCAGAAGAAAGCAGGAATGGCAATCCTTATATCAGATCAATTAGATTTTAAGCCAAAGACTATAATAAGAGATGAGGAAAGACACTATATCATACTCAAAGGGTCTGTCCAACAAGAAGATCTAACAATTTTAAATATCTATGCCCCCAATGTGGAGCAGCCAACTATATAAACCAATTAATAACAAAATCAAAGAAACACATCAACAATAATACAATAATAGTAGGGGGCTTTAACACTCCCCTCACTGAAATGGACAGATCATCCAAGCAAAAGATCAACAAGGAAATAAAGGCTTAAATGACACACTGGACCAGATGGACATCACAGATACATTCAGAACATTTCATCCCAAAGCAACAGAATACACATTCTTCTCTAGTGCACATGGAACATTCTCCAGAATAGATCACATCCTCAGTCCTAAATCAGGACTCAACCAGTATCAAAAGATTGGGATCATTCCCTGCATATTTTCAGACCACAATGCTCTGAAGCTAGAACTCAACCACAAGAGGAAGTTTGGAAAGAACCCAAATACATGGAGACTAAACAGCATCCTTCTAAAGAATGAATGGGTCAACCGGGAAATTAAAGAAGAATTGAAAAAAATCATGGAAACAAATGATAATGAAAATACAACAATTCAAAATCTGTGGGACACAACAAAGGCAGTCCTGAGAGGAAAATATATAGCGGTTCAAGCCTTTCTCAAGAAACAAGAAAGGTCTCAGGTACACAACCTAACCCTACACCTAAAGGAGCTGGAGAAAGAACAAGAAAGAAACCCTAAGCCCAGCAGGAGAAGAGAAATCATAAAGATCAGAGCAGAAATCAATGAAATAGAAACCAAAAAAACAATAGATCAAATCAACGAAACTAGGAGCTGGTTCTTTGAAAGAATTAATAAAATTGATAAACCCCTGGCCAGACTTATCAAAAAGAAAAGAGAAAGGACCCATATAAATAAAATCATGACTGAAAGAGGAGAGATCACAACTAACACCAAAGAAATACAAACTATTATAAGAACATACTATGAGCAACTCTACACCAACAAATTTGACAATCTGAAAGAAACGGATGCATTTCTAGAAACATATAAACTACCAAACTGAACCAGGAAGAAATAGAAAGCCTGAACAGACCCATAACCAGTAAGGAGATTGAAACAGTCATTAAAAATCTCCAAAAAAACAAAAGCCCAGGGCCAGACAGCTTCCTGGGGGAATTCTACCAAACATTTAAAGAAGAATTAATTCCTATTCTCCTGAAACTGTTCCAAAAAATAGAAATGGAAGGAAAACTTCCAAACTCATTTTATGAGGCCAACATCACCTTGATCCCAAAACCAGACAAGGATCCCATCAAAAAAGAGAGCTATAGACCAATATCCTTGATGAACACAGATGTGAAAATTCTCACCAAAATACTAGCCAATAGGATTCAACAGTACATTAAAAGGATTATTCACCACGACCAAGTGGGATTTATTCCAGGGCTGCAAGGTGGGTTCAACATCCGCAAATCAGTCAATGTGATACAACACATCAATAAAAGAAAGAACAAGAACCATATGATACTCTCAATAGATGCTGAAAAAGCATTTGACAAAGTACAGCATCCCTTCCTGATCAAAACTCTTCAAAGTGTTGGGATAGAGGGCACATACCTCAAAATCATCAAAGCCATCTTGAAAAACCCACTGCAAATATCATTCTCAATGGAGAAAAACTGAAAGCTTTTCCGCTAAGGTCAGGAACATGGCAGGGATGTCCATTATCACCACTGCTATTCAACATAGTACTAGAAGTCCTAGCCTCAGCAATCAGACAACAAAAGGAAATTAAAGGCATCCAGATCGGCAAAGAAGAAGTCAAATTATCACTCTTTGCAGATGATATGATACTATATGTGGAAAACCCAAAAGACTCCACTCCAAAACTGCTAGAACTTGTACAGGAATTCAGTAAAGTGTCAGGATATAAAATCAATGCACAGAAATCAGTTGCATTTCTCTACACCAACAGCAAGACAGAAGAAAGAGAAATTAAGGAGTCAATCCCATTTACAATTGCACCCCAAACATAAGATACCTAGGAATAAACCTAACCAAAGAGGTACAGAATCTATACTCAGAAAACTATAAAGTACTCAAGAAAGAAATTGAGGAAGACACAAAGAAATGGAAAAATATTCCATGCTCCTGGATTGGAAGATTAAATATTGTGAAAATGACTTTGCTACCTAAAGCAATCTACACATTTAATGCAATTCCTATCAGAGTACCATCCATCTTTTTCAAAGAAATGGAACAAATAATGCTAAAATTTATATGGAACCAGAAAAGACCTCGAATAGCCAAAGGGATATTGAAAAAGAAAGCCAACGTTGGTGGCATCACAATTCCGGACTTCAAGCTCTATTACAAAGCTGTCATCATCAAGACAGCATGGTACTGGCACAAAAACAGACACATAGATCAATGGAACAGAATAGAGAGCCCAGAAATAGACCCTCAACTCTATGGTCAACTAATCTTTGACAAAGCAGGAAAGAATATCCAATGGAAAAAAGACAGCCTCTTCAATAAATGGTGTTGGGAAAATTGGACAGCCACATGCAGAAAAATGAAATTGGACCACTTCCTTACACGACACACAAAAATAGACTCAAAATGGATGAAGGACCTCAATGTGCGAAAGGAATCCATCAAAATCCTTGAGGAGAACACGGGCAGCAACCTCTTCGACCTCAGCCACAGCAACATCTTCCTAGGAACATCGCCAAAGGCAAGGGAAACAAGGGCAAAAATGAACTATTGGGATTTCATCAAGATCAAAAGCTTTTGCACAGCAAAGGAAACAGTTAACAAAATCAAAAGACAACTGACAGAATGGGAGAAGATATTTGCAAACGACATATCAGATAAAGGACTAGTGTCCAAAATCTATAAAGAACTTAGCAAACTCAACACCCAAAGAACAAATAATCCAATCAAGAAATGGGCAGAGGACATGAACAGACATTTCTGCAAAGAAGACATCCAGATGGCCAACAGACACATGAAAAAGTGCTCCATATCACTCGGCATCAGGGAAATACAAATCAAAACCACAATGAGATACCACCTCACACCAGACAGAATGGCTAAAATTAACAAGTCAGGAAATGACAGATGCTGGCAAGGATGCAGAGAAAGGGGAACCCTCCTACACTGTTGGTGGGAATGCAAGCTGGTGCAGCCACTCTGGAAAACAGCATGGAGATTCCTCAAAATGTTGAAAATAGAACTGCCCTATGATCCAGCAATTGCACTATTGGGTATTTACCCTAAAGATACAAATGTAGTGATCCGAAAGGGCATGTGCATCCAAATGTTTATAGCAGCAATGTCCACAACAACCAAACTATGGAAAGAACCTAGATGTCCATCAACAGATGAATGGATCAAGAAGATGTGGTATATATACACAATGGAATACTATGCAGCCATCAAAGGAAATGAAATCTTGCCATTTGCAACAACATGGATGGAACTAGAGCGTATCATGCTTAGCGAAATAAGTCAAGCAGAGAAAGACAACTATCATATGATCTCCCTGATATGAGGAAGTGGTGATGCAACATGGGGGCTTAAGTGGGTAGGAGAAGAATCAATGAAACAAGATGGGATTGGGAGGGAGACAGACTATAAGTGACTCTTAATCTCACAAAACAAACTGAGGGTTGCTGGGGGGAGGGGGTTGGGAGAAGGGGGGGTGGTGTTATGGACATTGGGGAGGGTATGTGCTTTGGTGAGTGCTGTGAAGTGTGTAAACCTGGCGATTCACAGACCTGTTCCCCTGGGGATAAAAATATATGTTTATAAAAAATAAAAAATTTAAAAAAAATCCTGACAATTATGATTTAGAAATGGTGTGAAGTGTTTTAAAAGCAGCAGGGTATAGAAATAAAATTAAAATTAAATAAAACAATAAAATAAAAGCCACAGATATTTCCAATCTTAGACAGACAGAGGTCAAACAAAAGACTGATAGTAACAGTTTATTAGGAGAATCAGTTGTTTAAATCTTGGTTCCTTTTTCTTGCTTCCTTTGATCTGCAAGTAGAGACTCAAGCCCAAGGATTCAGATGAAATTCAGTTTTCAGAAGAAACTCTTGGGAAGTCACTGACTTTTCTGTTGTTAACGATGGGTAAAACTGACATGAATCTCTTCTTATAGAGAGGATTTAAGCAGGAAGACAGGCAGTCGCAGGTAGCATTTGATACTTTTCACTCTGTGGGTCAATGACCACAACTGCTGCAACTGCATTTTCAAAGATGGAAAAGTTGAGTGAGAAAGTAATTCCAGAAACACTTGGCTCACCTTGCATTATTGACCTGGAGAGTGGGGGCTCCGGAACAAAGGGCAGTAGGCCGGCAGCCCCCACAGAAGCAGAGTGGCAGTGGTCCAAACAGCAGACCAAGGAGAGTCTGATTGTCGACAGCCAATCTGGAGCAAGCAAAAACTGCTTAGAGTCAGAGCCAAAGTTCTGGCCTTCTAAATAATCAAAGCTAAATACTGAATCACCAGCGGGGACCAATCTTGTGCTCTGTGCATGAAGACAAACTTATTTGCTCCCAGTATCTTTCCTACTCAGTCCTTGAGCGTACAGGGAGGAGGTAGATAGTTTTTCTTTATTTAAATCATATAATCTGAGGCATTCTGAGAAATAAAACCAGGAACCAGATATAAAAAGCCACTAGAGTAAAAAGTAAATAAATAACACAAAACAGAAAACACTTACCAAGAGACCTGCAAACCTACTTAACTTTTAGCCATCTTGTTTGCAAGGTTACATGCTTCACAAACTTGGCCTCCATTTTGTTAAAATCACTCTTTCTTGCACTTCTACAGTAAAATGTGCCTCAGTGACCCACACTGTCCTCATTGACCTGTTGTGGCTCAGCACTTCCTTCAACCATACCCACAGCAAGACCCAGCACCACCATCTATCTTACCGAAGCGGGAGCCCTGCCACACAACCCAACCCTTCATTCTGTTCTGTACAATACTGACTTTTAATGCAAGTTGAAAAGCATCTCGATAGGCTAACAGATGGAGGAGAGCTCTTTCCACTCCTGTGCTGCTCCTCGTCTCCCCAATGTGCCACCAAGTATGGCAGTGCTACAGACCTCGCCCTTTAGATCTGTAATCTAACAGAGTGCTAGTAAAACACAAACAGACAAACAACAACAACAAACTAGAAAGCATTCAACTGGGATTCTTAGGCTTTTAAGCACTGAAACTGTTATACTCCCTGGCAAGTTCCAAATGTTTCTCTTCAGTGTCAGTCTAAACCTCTGACAGGAGAAAGCACCAACAGGAAAAAGGGAAAATACAGAGATATTTCTCTATAAAACGAACTTCAGTGGAGACCCACATATTTAACAGCTGTGGGATGATGCCTTGGGGGCACTGGGTTTACAATGAGGGGGTTGGGGATGCGTAGTCCTTGTCTGTGTGACAAACCAACCAACACCAGCCAAATAAATACATTTCTGTGAATGGTGATAAGCCCTCTGATGATAAAACGGAAATAGGTTATAAGTAATAAGTCAGGTTGGGTGAAGAATGGTCTCTCTCAGGAGGGGACATTTAAGTTAAGACGTGCTAAGTAGTAAACTGTAGGGAATAAGGGAAAGAGTATTCCACAACAAGTGAATGGCATGTGGAAAAGCCCTCGATGGGAAAGAGCTTGAAACTCTCAGAGAATTGAAATAAAAGGCAAGCATGGCTGGAATAGAATGTGCAAGTAAAAGAAAGACAGGAGTGGTGGTGGGTGAGTTGGAAAAGAGCCAGATCAGTAAGAGCTTATAAGACTTTGGATTTCATTTGAGCCACAATGGAAGCCATAGAAGGATTTTAGCAAGAAGAATGACATATCCTGAACTCCATTTTCTTAAAGATTTATTTATTTGCTTTAGAGAGAGCAAGAGAGAGACAGTGCACACACACACAGAGAGGCAGAGGGCAAGGGAGAGAGAGTCTTACCAGAGTCCATGCTCAGCATGAAACCCAAAGTGAGGCTTGATCTCACCACCCTGAGACCATGACCTGAGCTGAAATCAAGAGTTAAGTGCTCAACCAACTGCACCACGCAGGTGCACCCTAAGCTCCATTTTTTCAAGTCCATATGGTTGACTGTGTGGAGGAAGCAAGAATATAAGCAAGTAGAGAAATACTATAGGCAAATAAATAGGGCAAATAAAGTGATATGACAGAAATGGAAAGAGAGAGAGAGGTAAATAGAGAAACATAATTAAAAAATAAAATCTCCTCCCAATCCAGAAAAATCTCAACATGAAGACAGGAAAGAAAGAAAAGACTTTTGTTACTAAATAAGCATTAAACCAGACTTGTGATGCACAGCACAGGCAACCTGCTACATGAGTGCAGATGGAACCCAAACTCACCCTTTTACAGAGCTAAGCAGACATAACCTATCCCATACATGTTCTCAACATTAGTATTGACTAGTCCTCAAGTAAGAAGCACCATTTGTCACACACAGTTCATCCTACATTCACCTGGTAGCCAGGGTGGCCATCCATGTTTGCTAATTAGCTTTATCCACAGGAAAAAGAAACTTCTCATATCATTAGAAAGGAGATAACTTTGCACCTTGCAGTGAGGCACTGCCAAGTTAGCCTCCTACTCTATCCCAGACACTGTGAGACGGGGCACTAGTTCCCTTAATGTTTACATTTCAAAGACATGGCTCCCAAGTCTTGAGAAAGACATTGCTGGATCATAAATCTGTGGAAAGAACCAAGATGCCCTTCAACGGCTGAATGGATAAAGAAGATATGGTCCATATATACAATGGAGTATTATGCCTCCATCAGAAAGGATGAATACCCAACTTTTTTATCAACATGGATGGGGCTTGGAAGAGATTATGCTGAGTGAAATAAATCAAGAGACAGAGTCAATTATCATATGGTTTTGCTTATTTATGGAGCATAAGGAATAATACGGAGGACATGGAGAGAAGGAGAGGAGAAGTGAGTTGGGGGAAATTGCAGAAGGAGATGAACCATGAGAGACTGTGGACTCTGAGAAACAAACTGAGGGTTTTGGAGGAGAGGAGGGTGAGAGGTTGGGTGAACCTGGTGGTGGGTATTAAGGAGGGCCCATATTGCATGGAGCACTGGCTCTGGTGCATAAACAATGAATTCTGGAACACTGAAAAGAAATTTTAAAAATTAAAAAAAAAAATTTAAAAATAAATAAATCTGTGAAGAGATTACCTGTTACAAAGATATATATACATTTTAAAGAAACGGAATTTACAAGTTTTCTAAAGTACATGCTCTAATGGAGGCAGGGAGGTGGTCAGTCTCTTCCCTTATTTTCAACAAAGGCAATTAAATTTCTTATTTTTAATTTGCCTTGGCCCTTACGAGTGAAGATGATAGATAGATAGATAGATAGATAGATGACTTGACATTAATGTATATTGGACTAGATGTGAGGATTGCAGAGGGAGGAATAGCCAAGATGAGGACCAGAAGTTTAAATGGTTATGTCAGATATACTGAAAACAAAAAGACTCTGTGTCCTAAAACATATGAAAGGCACATCTGCAGTTTTAAGTGGCTGTCCCATGTGAATGTGATGAAAAATACAAGTAGATGCAGCATTTCCAGGGCTGCATTTCACAAAGTTGTCCTCCAAAAACATTCAACACCAACAAACCGGAGTGTTCAGCTCAGCAATTATGCAGACAGCCCGCCCCCGCGAAAGAGCAGCCACATATCTGTAGAGGGATTTGGGTACATCCTCGGGACTATCACTGAAGTCGGCAAAGGACTTGTTCCAGTTATTAAGTGATTTTGTCTCAGCAACAAACTCACTCCTCTGTCTTCTGCTTCGAGAGAGGCCGAGTGTGACTTAGGCGGGCTCCACTGCTCCATTAGCCTATCCCTGAGTGCTGTTGAGTTCTGACTTGACTGGAGCCTTGGAGTGGGTGGGAGCAGCTTAGGGTAATACGCTGCTTAGTAAGAGACACTTTTGTCTTTTCTTGAGCTCAGCCCCAGCTCTAATGATGGCAATTGTAATAGTAGTCATACCGGTTAACATTTAGTAACCACTCACTATGCTGTACAGGCGAAACAGCTTAGCTCATTTAATCCCTTTTACAGGGCAACGAGGCAAAAACCCATTTTGTAGATGAGGAAAGTAAAGCATTGAGAGGTTAAATCGTTAGTATGCAGCTAGGACTTAAAGTTGGGTCTACTGTGGACAGACTTGATCTGAGGCTGTTTATGTTTCTGGCCTCAGCAACAGGTTTGTTTCCTCCTGCATAGGGATTTCTGTAGATCCTTCTTTCCATGTGTTCTGTGGAGTTATGGCCTTAGTGCCTTCCTGTCTCTCCTGTAAGAATGAAGCCTGAATGGCTGAAAGTATGTCTTGTTCACTATGGTCTCCCCGAAGCCTAATACTATACCTGGCACACAGCAGACATTCAATAAATAATTTATAAATGAATAAATTATGCATTTTTAAATGTTTCCTCCATAATTACTTACCTCGGCATTTTAGGTATTTTATTATTCCCATATAACTATGGCTAATTCAAACTTTGAAAGAATAACTTAGGACTATATGATAGGACTATAGGAGAAATGAACTACAGAAAGCTAAACAAGATTTTTAAATTATGTTTAATATTATCATCAGGCATGTTTCTCCTAGAAAAATCTCATGCCTTTGGCATTCTCCCAGATGTTTTCCCAGTGAAGATAATGTAAGAGTATACTATGACCATGTGTGAGATATGGAGAGGCCACTTTCCAAACACCTCAGAGTTGGACAGTTACAGAAAAAAGTAGCAAAGGCAGAGCGTGTGATGGCTACAGCCTAGAGTTTGGAGGCTGACTGGTTTGTTTGAAATCCTGGCTCTTTTCCTCCTACTGCCAGTGTGAACTCACTTACTGAGCCCTTCTGTGCCTCAGTTTCATCATCCTTACAAAACAGCATCTATCCCATATTATTATTGAGAAAATGAGTTAATATATGTAGAGCCACTAGGACACAGTAACTGACACATAACCAAGGCTTTATTGTTTTTACGTAGAAGTAACAAAAGAGGTCATTAATTTGAGTAATGTAACAGTTGTGTGACTTCAGGATGGTTTCTTAAACTCTCTGAGAGTGCTTCTTCATCTATAAAATGTTATGATAATCCTTACCCTGAAGCAAAATTGGGAGTCCTAGAAATAAAGTTATAAACAAGAATACTAACTTTTAGGAGGTGCTAAGTAAACGGCAGCTGTTATTAGCAAAGATGAACTTCTCAACTAGCTGAGAAGAACTTGTGGAAGTTCCAAAGTCAGATTTGGTCACTAGACACAGGTATAGCCGAGGCTGAAGCTCAGGTCTGAGGAGAAGATGTGAATAGTCAGGGCAATCAGCACGTGGTAGAATCAAAGCTATGACAAGGGATGTGTGAATGAGAAGGGCAGAAACCCTTAAAGCTACCCATCCCTAACCTCCCTCCCCCAAAAAGCACTAACAGTGAACAACAGCTAAGGAAGAGAATCCTGCAAGTGTACTGACAAGAAGAGGTAAGAGGAAAACCAAGGACTTGAGTGGCAACTGAAGGGGGAAGAAGAGAGGGATTGAAGAAAAAGAAGTTGTCCTGGTCAACATGGCCAACACCAGAGAAGTTAGGCAGGAGAAGCCCTGGTGAGCAACCACTGAGTTTTACAGTGATACTAGAGAGAACAGCTGCCAGTCAGGGCTAGCTAAAAGCATTTGCAGAGCTCAGCGCAAAATGAATATGCAAGCAGGCCAGGGCAGCAAAGTTTAGCTCCTTTCCATGCCCCAACACATTTTAGACAGAGGGCCCCCAAGGAAATGCATTCTCCATGTAGGGATGAGCTAGGTACCTTAATGGGGGTTAGCGAGAGGCCCTGCCATGTCACCCCACTCCCCCACCCCAACTCACTGGCAGTGCTGCCTGCAGAGTAGAACAGCTGCCACCTTACCTCCACCCCTCATGGCCAGGTGACCACTAGGAGTGGACAGCAACAGCAAATGTAGCCTCTCTCTTCCCCGATAACCAACCTGACTGCCCCCTGGGGCAGAACGACACCCATCCCTGTGCAGGGTGGTGGAGCAAGCTGATGAGAACGTCTCCCAGGGAGACAGACTGGGAGGCAAGCTCACACAGGAGTCAAAGCTCCAAGCCCCCGAAGGACAATCCATTGTCCCAAGCATGATCCACTATCTCAACCGATTTACAAAGCACCCATTCAAAGATAAAATTATTAAGAATTTCAACATAGTCACCACAGATCATCAAACCCCAAGCTCCAGTCACCATTGTGACCTGCCCAGGTCTCATACCAAAGAGGCCTGGTAGCTGTCAAAATACAATGTAGTTATTGAAGAGGGAGTAAGAAGAAAAGAAGAGTCGACTGGTTTAAAGAAAGTCTGCTAGGAAGAAGTCATCAGATAAAGCAGAAGGAAGAAGTAGGGTAAAATAAATTTTAAAAACAAGGAGGCAGGAGGGAAAGGGATCCAGAGCCCAGGTTTGGGATTAGCTTCAGTTACAAAGCCAGCATCTAAGTGGAAATAGAGAGGGCCTTGAGAACCGAGGGAGAGACAGCCAGGAACAGAGCCAACAACATTTATACCTGATGACGCACTCAAATATGACCAACACTAAAGTACTGGCGATCAAAAAGTAGTATTAAAGAAAACATCAAAGGAGAAGGTGGTCCTCGACGAGACTATCTAACAAACTGACTTAGACCAAAGTCCCACAGGAATTTAACCTGATTTAATTCATCAATTAAGAACATTATGACCATGGCTGATTTTATTTCTGTTGATATTGTTTTCCTCAATATTCCATTCATAAAAGCAGTTTCAGTCTTTTCCCCACAAATTTCCCAGCAACTAACAGTACCATCTGCCAACTTTCGAGATGCAGTTTTTATTTTAATAGGGCAGATATTTGTTCTGTGCCCTAACCTTAAGTTGAACACTGTTTACTGCTTTGTTTAGAGGCAGAAAATTATAGCGGAGACTCAGTACACAGGGAAATCAAACGTCAGCTTCCAAATGATCACAAGTTTCCTTTAAAGGTTAATAACTGGATATGTAATAACTGGATATGCTACTATAATAGGCCAATCCCTAAATTCCTTTGTTCTGCTCCAATAAACACAAAACTCTGACGGCGAGGGCTCTCTTCTGACACTCTGTATACAATTACTCCCGTGATTGTATAACATCAATTTTTATTGATGTTACTACTTAGGAGCCCTGAAAAGAAAGAATACATCAGTGCTTCTCATAGTTCTTTTCATGAGAACATCTTTCCCTCTACCTCTCGGTCTCTCTCATCCTTTTTGCCTCTCCTGTTTCCTCTGTCTCTCAGGGCACAATCTCTGTCTTTGCTTTCTTTTTTTCTTGTTTTTTGTTTTTCTTACTCTTTCTCTAACACTGTGAAGGTTCAGTGCAGTTTAGTAAACCCAAAATTTATCACTATTTTGAGTTGTTCCTTAGTTTGTACTCGGAGATTGCTATTAAATTTAAAAATTAAAATTTTTCAAAATGAATAGAAACAAAGGTAACTATTTGTATAAGCAAGTAATTATGTAGTAGTGATAATAACAAAGTATTTGTAAAAGCTAGTTTCTTTACTTCGAACAGTGAAAACATAACAGGTTTTTGTTTGACAATTTTTTTCTTTTATTGTTTAGATCCCCTTTCCTTCAAAATGATGCTATATTAGTATGTCAAAGGTTTAGATGATTTGTTGAATCCTCAGTTTTTTGAAAACCTCACAATAGATAACCCCCAAAATCTATGAGAAAGTGGAGTTGCTCTTCATTTCCAGTCCTGAAATAGGCATCTACAACCTAAACACACAAACAAAATCCATTCAAGGCCCCTCTCTTCTATAATCCAGTTAACTTTTTACAGGCAAAGAAACGTAAACAATCTGTTGACACTAGGACTTTCATACTTTCATTCCTGAAAAATTCCGAGATCATGTGTGTGTGTGTGTGTGTGTGTGTATGCAGGTAGTTCTTTCTCAGATAATGATTTGATTTACATAAGGAGGGAAAGGCAAAAGTGTGGATAAACATCATTATTTTTTCAAACCCAAAAAGTAATGCCCACTGAACTCAATATTTATCTATTCTTCTGCCTGCCCTACTCATACAAATAAAAAATAACTATCTGAAAACGTTTGCCGAATGTTGCATATATGTGTGTATGCATATACACAATATTATATGTGTATATATACACACATAACATATTTATGTGTATTAGGTGTATACACACACAAATGTAGATATAGAATAGGGATATAGGTCTCAATAATGGTGAATAAAGCTATAAAACCAAGTACATTTAAAAAGAAAATTGAATTAAGTACTACTAGTAACATATAGAAATCTTCTTTATGCCTATGGTGTGTTTTCACCATAGAAAATAAACCTGAACTATCTTATAATTTATGTTGATAGTGCTTTTCTCATTGTTGTTTTTGAAAGGCCCATATAAAGCCCGATTTCTCCATATATATTCCACATAAGAGAACAGAAGAGAATTTCCCAAATTGCGAATTTTCCACACATGCACTTGATCTCTTCCTAAAGGCCCAATTTACAAGTAATTCAGTATTAACATAGGAATGGACATGAAAAAGCACGGTTGGGGCAAAACAAGGGCTGCACCTTAGCCAGTTAAGCAGCAATATAGATAACACAGAACTCAAAAACAGACAGAAAAATCTGCAATCAGCACTAGGAAGAAAAAATAAAAGAGGCAAAGAGGCCTCATAACTGAAAGACAGAAATATAAAGACTCCTCTCTTATTATTTTCCTTATTTTCCCAATTCTGCTCTACGAAAAAGGGAAATAAACAACATCATGCCTTGGTTTCCTCTTAGACTATTGTTTTTGAATCTGGATGAATTTAAATGAACATCAACTCAGATTCTTACTTAAAGGAGGAAAAGTGATCGGCAAATGCTGCAATTGCACTTTTGTGCTTAACTTGTACAGCCAAGTAATTGCTGCTTTTGTAATAACTGCAGAAAAGCCTATTATCTTGATTACAGCTGTTAGTAAATGAAAATATATTTATACTTAACAAACATGTTAGGAATTTCACAAGTCTTAAATCTTAGAGAATTATATCAAATTATCCATTTACTAATTAGCATTTGAAAAGCTATTTGCATTTGCTTGTTACTGACAAGTATTGAGTTATACAAATATATAGTTATTACATATATAACAAGAAAAATTTAAATATATCTAAATTTCTATATGTAGAGTTGTCTCTATATTTAATTTAGAATTTATGACTCCAACATAAACTCACAAAAATATTCATACATCCATTGATTGTCACTGGAAGTTACAGTCTAATACAGAGAGAGAGACAAATAAACAAAAAAAATTAAAAATATATCAGAAAACAAAAAATGGTATGAAGAAAATTAAAATGAAGTCATATGAGAACAGCTGGATGGTTAATTTAGCTGTGTGGGAAACAGAACTTAACCTAACCTCACTGAGGAATGTAGAAGGATGTGACAAATCAAAAGCCAAGTTACACATCAAAGGCAGCCATAGAAGGTACTGCTAGAGAATTACATAAAATATCATTCTCAATGGGGAAGAGCTGACAGCTTTTCCTTTAAGATAAGAAACACGACAAGGATGCCCACTCTTGCCACTGTTATTCAACATAGTACTAGAAGTCCTAGCAAGAGACTCAGAAAACAAAAAGAAATAAAAGGTATTCAAATTGGCAAAGAAGGGGGCGCCTCAATGGCTCAGTGGGTTAAAGCCTCTGCCTTCAGCTCAGGTCAAGTGATCCCAGAGTCCTGGGATCAGGCCCCACATCCGGCTCTCTGCTAGGTGGGGAGCCTGTTTCCCACACGCCACCCCCCCCATCTCTCTGCCTGCCTCTCCGCCTACTTGTGATCTGTCAAATAAATAAATATAACTTTTTTTAAAAAAATTGGCAAAGAAGAAGTCAAACTCTCTCTTCGCAGATGACATGATACTTTATATGGAAAACCCAAAAGACTCCACCCCCAAATTACTAAAACTCATACAGCAATTTAGTAATGTGGCAGGATATAAAATCAGTGCACAGAAATCAGTTGCTTTCTTATACACTAACAATGTAAATATAGAAAGGGAAATTAGAGAATCAGTTCCATTTACTATAGCACCAAGAACCATAAGATACCTGGGAATAATCCTAACCAAAGAGGTAAACGATCTTTACTTGAGGAAATACAGATCACTCATGAAAGAAAATGAAGAAAACACAAAAAGATGGAAAAGCATTCCATGCTCATATATCAGAAGAATAAACATTGTTACAATGTCTATACTGCCCAGAGCAATCTATACTGATCAAAATTCTACCAGCATTTTTCAAAGTGCAGGAGTAAACAATCCTAAAATTTGTATAGAACCAGAAAAGACCCCAAATTGCTAAGAAAATGTTGAAAAATAAAAATAAAGCTGGGGACATCATGTTGCCTGATTTCAAGCTTTACTACAAAGCTTTGATCACTGTGACAGTATGGTACTGGCACAAAAACAGACACATAGACCAGTGGAACAGAGTAGAGAGTCCAGATATGGACCCTCAACTCTATGGTCAAATAATCTTCAACAAAGCAGGAAAAAATATCCAGTGGAAAAAAGACAGTCTGTTCAATAAATGATGCTGGGAAAATTGGACAGCTATGTACAGAAGAATGAAACTCAGCCATTCTCTTACACCATACACAAAGATAAACTAAATGGATAAAAGACCTCAACATGAGGCGGAATCTATCAAAATCCTAGAATATCTACCAACTCTTTACTAAAACTAGCATAATGTATAACAACTATAGTTAATGGAAATAATGTATAACAACAAATGTTTCCATATAAAAAAGAGCTGAAAATCCATTACCACTCTATAGCCACTGGCTGTCTATCTGTACACACTCAGGGTTACTTTTGCACAACAATATTCCTTGGGTCTTGTTTTCCTCCTTTCTTTCTCCCCCCCCCCCCTCAACAGGAGGTTAAGGAAGGTCTCTCTGAAGAGATGACATTTAATATGATATCTGAAAATCATGCAGATGATAGTCAAAAATCAGGAGAAGATCATTTAAGAGAGAGAAAAGAGTCAGCAGAAAACAATTACTTTGAAAAATAATAACTCACCAATTAAATTAAATCTCCTTTATCTTTGACTTTTGACTGCAATATTTTGTGTATTTAATGTTGAAGGTGAATAATTCATGCTGATGAAAGTAAGGCTTTTTTTTTTTTCCTCCCCACAACAGTCCATACAACTTACTCATAAGAAAAGCTCTCCTTACTTGTCTTTGGGTTTTAGAGTCAGATTGTCACACCACATAATGATCTCTCTCTTTGGTTCTGATAGAGTTAACTTTTCTTAGGTACCCATGCACAGTGAAATAAAGTACATGCAATAAAAGTTTACATAATTAGAAATTGAATTTAAACAGGGTTGGGTCATTTGGCAACATTTGTATGACAATTTCAGGCCAATCTTTTCATCTTCAAGGTCTTCATTCCTTCCATTTATAATTTATCTCTATCTACCTCTAAAATGTCTTATCAAAATCTCTGACAGTTTTTTTTTTCCCCTCAGATTGGTAAACAATGTAACCTCCTTTGAAAATTAACATGAATTAGGTGATTTCCAACAAAACAATGAATATTCTGATCTGTTCTAAATGCTCATATTGCTTAGTAATACCAAAAGATTGCTCTGGCTAAGAGATAATGACTTGGTCCACATACCTTAGATAAAGATAAAACCTGGAAAAGCTGAATTCCCATTCTCTAGATGACTCAGCCATATGACTTTGAGTCATTTATAAAATGTGGAAATTTTTGTCTAAATCTTGTGTTTAAGGGGAGTTTATGGAAAAAGTTAAAAATAAAGGGGAGTTATGCACCTATTTGAAAAGCATGGCTAGCTCATACAAAATCTGCCAAACTATGTTACATTTAATCAAAATTATTCACACATTAATTTTTAATATTTGGAAGTCAATCTTTATTTAAGATTCTGGCTATTATTCGCAGAGTAATTCAATTTGGAACATATCCACTTTGGCCATATTTTGGAGGAAAACATGAAACTTCATTTGGTTTTATTTCCAGCAACACTACTCTTAAATATATTTCATGGGTTTATACAGAACTACTCACAACAACATGAACAGCATAAAAAAAATTGAAGTATTACTTTATAAATTATGCTGAATGTGAAAGAAAAATCTCCCTTTTTTTAGTATAATGAGCATTTTTAGAAGTATTCCAAATTTAAGTTTAAAAAATAAAAATAGATTTCAGATTTCAATTGATGTCTTTCTTTTATACATAGCTATATTACATAACTTTTAGCTATATCTATATATTATTTCCCATTAATCTGTGAGCTCTTCAAAATCAGGCATCAATTTTATTTATCTTCATATTCTCATAGTACAGCACAAGGCCTTGTTCAATATGTTCAATAAATACATATTGAATGAATAAGTCAATTAATGAGTGGTCTCTGTAAGCAAAGACTCCCAGGGCTTCTCACATCCTAGAGTAATCCCACAAAAGGCAAGTTAAGGATGTCTGAGAATCAAGACTATTCTCTAAACTGTGTCCATTTTATTATGATGGGTAAAATGCACAGACATGAGTATCAAAGTTCTCAATGAAAGCTAATCATAGGGTTGGTATAACTGGGTGATGGGCATTAAGGAAGGCAAGTGATGTAACGAGTACCGGGTGATAATATGCAACTGAGGAGTCACTGAACTGTACTTCTGAAACTAATATTACACTATATGTTAATTGAATATAAATAAATTTATTAAAAATTTTACAAAAGAAAGCTAATCATTAAAATCAACTTATGAGCCTTAATTTTTTTAATATCAGGAGATTGTGATCCAGTAGATCTGAAGTGGGGTCATAGATTGGTATCAAGTGTAATAACCAAAGTTCCATGTGGGGTGAGTACAGGGCCTCTTCATGTGAACAACTCCTCAAGATATCTCATTTCTAGATAATCTACAATTAGAGGCAGTCTTCTCTTTAAAATGCAAAATCTAAGTCTAAGGAAAGAATGCATATTAAATCATTAAAAACAATATATGCTAAAGATTATATATATATAGAGAGAGAGAGAGAAAGGGAAGGAAAGGGAGAGAGAGATTCTAGAGCTTTGTTCTGTAAAGCAATTAAGGTACTTGGAAAAAGTTTAATCTTCTTGAGACTTGCCTTTAAAGTCTTTTGAGGTGGGTGCAGTACAGTATTTAGTCTAGGATTAATTTTTAGCCACTACTGAGACAATGTTCTTCTGAATATTCCACCGTGTGCACCATGAGGCACAAAGTTTTCTACTCTGGCTGTTGGGAAAACAATCTCTCCCCAGCTTCTTGGGATCTCTGTATATTGCTCCTTCTGGGTAGTACTTCCCCAGCCTCAGATAGTTTCCTCACATGCTGAGGACTTGCTGGATGCCATCTGTGAATCACTGGAGCTCTCTCTCTCTCTGAAATTCTCCACTCTCCAGTATTTGCACTGAGAATTCTAGCTACCCTGGGCTTCCCTTTCCTGCCACCGTTGTCTCCTCAACTCAGAAAGACAGTTGGACTACACCTGGTTCTCCACCTCTGCCCAGCAGCCTGGAAAGTCGATCCAGGCAGAAAGGTGGGGTGATTGTAACATTTGCTGCATTTGTTTCCCTTCTTTTGGGAACCACTGTCCTTCCTTGTCTGACAGCCTTCTTTGTCTGTTTCATATATTTCATTTAGCTTTTTAGTTCTTTCAGTTTTTTTAGTTCTTTAAATTGAACCTTACTGCTGCATCTTGGCTAGATATAGCAGTTTGTATAATTTTTTTAAAAATTCTACTTTGGCAAAGTGGTGGTTTCCACTTTGCCTTACTTAATATGATGGCATGACACCACCAACCCCAGGTGGACTCAGTGTAAGGTTTTCTTCAATTGTCAAATATGTCAGTCCTAATTAAACCTTCAGGTATGGGGTAATGACCAGAGTGAGGACACAGACCCAAAGGACCCACTATAAACTAGATATTGTTAAGCATACTATTTATTGCATAGGCCCCCTTACCTTGTCACCTCCCTAAAAGGGAAGTCATGGTGACATTTCAGGTCTCCTGTGTTCAACAGGAAATGTCTAGGTATCCTCCTTTCTTCACTGTATAATCATCTGAGTAAATAATGGCATGAACTTTTGGGAAGAACTAGGAGAATCATTATAGTATATACTTCATAATGTTGCAGGGTTCTACCTCCCAGAGACTGAACCACCTCTACAGTCAATGGGTACTGGGTCTAAATATTGTCTCTTGCCTAGAAACATTCTAAAGACCATGTAATTTAATTAAGTTTACCACTCTCATTATTTATTTATTTTTGACCAATAAAATTGTACTTATTGAAGGTGTTAAAAAAATTAATACATATTACTTTAGTAGATCACTTTATGTTAAAGAGCTCAGAGAATATAAAAGGAAAGCACAAAAAAATGTGGACAAGAAAACAAGATCAAAGATAGATCAAAGATAGCCCTCAATTTTTTTCTCTGCGATGTTTAAGCTGAATAATGATAATCTAAGGAAAATAGAATGACCAAACCAGGGGAGATTCCTGATTTGCTTAATCTTACCATACTAAGATATTCATTCATGCATCAGGTTCTATCTACATATTGACTAAAGCATAGTCGAGGGAGAGGAAAGCTGTAAATTTTTGATAATCTTATTTCATCACAAGGACCTGAATTTCATTCACAATGCTCAGTTAAAGAAGAATGCCATCTCAAAGCTACGTCAGTGACACTAAGGAAGAGGCTAAAGTGCATTCAGACTGAGTAGATATATGAAGAAGAAAGAATGATAAATGCTGCTTTATTAGAATTCTCTTTAAGATTCATTTCTTCTTCACTGATTTCACTGTTTTCTCTCCTGATTCTTGGGTCATCTCAATAAGCATCTGAAGAACTTTCACTCAGTAATAAAGGGAAATAATGCCTGAAACCAGTTCTCTTAAATCATTGTTGACACTTGAAATTGTACCAAAGCAATTCTCTTTAGCCTCCCTACTTTGTAAAGAAGCTATTCCATACTGAACACACAATGATATCACAAGGGGCACTTCAAATTTTGTGTACCTCAGTTTTGCATTCCTTTTCTGCAAACTGATAACAAAAATATATCCTACTTAATAGTTGTTTTTATACTCACAGGGGAAGGCAACTTAGAGAATACCTAATTCAGTCCCTCTATTTTGCAGATAAGTAACGTAAATTCATGAAAAATGAAATTTTGCCAGTAAATAATGAAGTTGAATTCCTAAAGTGAATTGTCTGAAGCCACGTACCAAGTTGGGCTGACTGAAGGTGATATTAATGGCAAAGCCACACTTAATTCAAGGTACTTTCTTATCTCTAGAATTAAATTTATACAGTTTAAGCCATTTACTGCATACTAATAACTGCAAAGCAATCCTGAGAACAGAGTCATATTTTAATACAGCAGTGAGGCAAGTGACTGCATTCAGTCAAGGTAATGGCTTTTGTTTTTTACTAAATTATGATAAAACTTGCATGTTAGAAAATAGAAGAGTTGTTCAAAAACATGTTTATCAAGTTAGTTACCAGTATATCTCTGCCATAACAGGTTTGTAGGTGGTATATTTTTAGTTTGAATGGCAATTGCCTAAGCTGTGTTTTGGTGTACTTTTATTTACAAAGGCCCCATTTTTTAAAAATTATGTCCATGATAGAACTTATTTTTTTCTATTGAAAAATTAGTGAGAAGTACTAATTCCAAGGTTTTAAGTGAATGCGAATGTCTTGATTATCAACTCAACAAATGTTAACACATTAGTTTTAGCCACAAAGGTCTTCAGATTTCAAAAAGATTTCACAGCTCACTGAAATTTTTATCACAGTTTATAGTAGATGTTATGACAATCCACTTGATACATTATAGAATATCCTGGGTAACAGATGTAAATTTAGGTAAAGGCTATAGACATTTGAGAGATTTGGTATCATTCATTTAAAGATGTGCTAATGTTCCTACCATGAAGGGAGCTGCACTTTATGGAATTAAAAAATGATTTCCCATGAGCTGTGCTAGCTCATGTGCTATAAGTAGAAGCACCTCCTATGATACGTCTTAAAGTTTTCTTTTCTTCTTATGTCAGTGTTCCCAGTTGTATAAGCCATGAAGCCCATTACATTCCTTCTTAGCTCTCAAGATCAAGGTAGGTATAGAAAGAATCTGGAAGGATTCTTTTTGTTTCCCCAAAATGGTAAATTCCTGGGTTTTTAAAAATAATTCTAAAAGTAAGGCATAAATATTTGCTATATGAATAAATTTAACCTCATGTTAGGATTTAACCCAGCTACAGCCTGTTTGCAAGGAAAACTCAAAGAATAAGTTATACCTCAGAGTTGTCCCCAAAAAAGGCAAGGTACCTGAAGTAAAATGAGAGCTTTAATACACACATAAAATTAAAGTTAACAAATTATGTGCTCACTTTGGCAATATATACACTAAAATTGGAACAATACATAGAAAATTAGCATGGCCCCTGTATAAGGATAACACACAAATAAAGATAACAAAGTATGGCCTTTACAAGTCTTTTCACTCACACCTATATCCTTTGGAGTTTCAGATGGACTGCTTGTCCATACTGTTTCAGATATATGAGCCCATCCAGTAGAAGCCCTGGAAACTGGTATAATTTCAAGTCAGCCATCAGGCAGTCAGATGGATTCCTAGGCAAATGATCCATTATTGCTTGGGACTTGTTAGCTTTGGAACAACCCTAAAACCAGTGGTATTCTCCTATCTAAAAAGGGAGTTCAAGGCCCCATTTCCTTTATCACTTAGTGTCAAGGCCAAGATACAGGTGGTCCTCAGTGCTAGCAGAAAGGTTTTAGAGATGTTAAAAGTTCTTAATTCTTTGTAAACAGCCTATATTTGAGAGATTCCTCTCATGGCCTTTTTTCAGGATTGCTTCGTGTTCTTATTTTCTAGTCTCTCTACTCCCATGCATCTGGAGCATAGGACAAGTTATAGTTTTCTACAACCAAGGACCAAGATTCCCACTTTTAGAAGACTAAACAGGGATCAAGATGAGAAAAAAGGATTTGAAGTGAATGCCTTGGGCCAATTATCCCAAGAAAAGGTAATGAAAGTAAACTACTCTTTCAAGAAATTGTTCAAGAAATAATTGCTGGAGATGAGACAGGTAAATTAAAATGTAGAAGATCAAAGTATAGAAGTGTTCTACTCTGCTTTGTTCCCAGAATAAAGATTACTCAAACAAGTTAATTTGCTGAGAGGGAAAAATTAGTTAGAAAAGACAGTTGGAAGGTGGAAAATCAGGAGAGCGTAACTGATAACTTCCTAGAAGAACCTATGTGAGAACAGACCAAAGGTAAAGCATTCAACCTTAAAATGGAAGAATCTTTCTACTTCCAAGACTAGGGCTAATAAGGTATATTAAGGGGCACCTAGATGGCTCAGTCAGTTGAGCATCTGATTCTTCATTTTGCCTCAGGTCATCATCTCAGGGTTTTGAGAATAAGCCCCACATTGGGCTCCACACTGGATGTAGAGCCTGCTTGGAATTATCTTTTCCCTCTCTCTTTTTCTCTTCCTCTCTTAAAAAAAAAAAAGGTGGGAGATTAAATAGAAAAATTGCAAGGCTGAAAAAGGTAAGCATACACAAATTTCTCAGTAAAATAAGAATTAAGTTTATCTGCTGTATATGAGATAGGTATTGAGAACATTGAGGCCTTAATAAATACGGAAAAGTTTATGTGTATTTGCCCTAAAGGTAGATTAGAGAGAAGAGTCAAGGGACAGAATTAACAGTTTACTAAGCAATAACAAGAACCTAAATAGAGCTAGAGAGCTTCAATTTTTAATCCATTTACTCAACTTAATTTTGTGACCAAGTAAGTATTGGATCCTAAGAAGGAGAACTGATGAAGTGATTGACTAGTTGCCTAGATTTGGGGCAGGAGGTAGAGATAAGAGGTTTGGGGCAGAAATTTCTGGGTAATAGCAAGTACACAGTTGCATTGGATGACAAGTGAATCCATCCTACATGAAACAGAATGGGAAAGGATTAGAAAGAAAGAGGAACAAGTTGCTAGATGACATATGTGAAGGCTACAAGCAGGATAAGCAATGAGCTGGGAGAAGTGGTAGTCAGAGAATTTTAAATCAAATGAGGTTACTTCATTGACAGGCAACATACACATGTCCTGAAGGCAGACTTTCAGGGGCCAAATCCTATCTCTGCCTCAGTAATTGTGGGATTGGGGTAAATGGGATGGTTTTTGAGAATCCGTAAGTGAATATGTGTAAAGTATTTGGGTCAGGGTCTCCAATATAGTATCCACTTGATAAATTATAGTTATCATTATGTTCCAGAATTTACCACTGTAGAGTAGCCTAACCCCAAATGGTGAAGCATAACCCGGGATGAGATACAATTTCAGATGATGTATGGTTTTGTTGATGGAGAGGCTTCAATGAGACTAGATGGCTTTTTGTCCTCAGAAAGTTGAAGTTCAGTGAAGGTAAAAGTCAATGGACTTATGGAAATAATTTATATTCTATCTTCTGGAACTCTACTATCAGTAAATACAGATGACAGAGGATACATTAATATTGATAAATGAAAGAGTATTTAGGTGAAAAAAATATAAATTAAATTACTTTTTCCTTTTCAGATTATTCTTACATTTGGGTTCCTCAAAACCTCAGCATTATATATGTCTACCTGTCAAAAGACATGTGAAATTAGTTCAAAATGAAAACTTGCACATTTCCAAGTTGTCCTCCATCAAAACTGGAATACCCTCTTCTATGCACTGTCCTACCAATATTTTAGAGAGCTCTGAGCAAGTCCATTTGCAAGATCATGAAGTTCTCTCATTTGAAATGAGATGTGAGTTTGACATACTTCTTAACAAAATGTTATGAGAATTTAACTCCAATTTTGGGTTAAGATATATCTTGGATGCATCTCACAAAATTAAAATGGAATTGATATACTAATTAGATTCAGCAAGTCAGCATAGCACCATCTATACCTAAGGGCATACTAAATATCTTTTCATGAGCAGAATGACAAGAGAATCACTTCCAATCAGAACCTGATATGATTTCAATGTGATTTTATCCAGTTGATTAATTGTGTAATGACCCTTTATGTTTATTCTTCCAACAAATAGTTATCTAGTGTTTATCATGTATACAACATATGCTAGTTGCTACCAGGAATAAGTGATAAAAATTGGGGCAAAACTTCCTACCTTGGAACATACATCTATGGTAGGGACAGACAAGTGTATATATATATATTAATACTAGAATACAGGCCAGAATGTATAAGTGGAAATACTAAAGAAGGAGCAATTACTTCCATAGGGAAGGCTCACAGAGGTGACATAAACACAAACATTTCTGGGTAGAGACACTCCAGGTTAATGACCAACATGAGAATAAAAGATGTAGGGATATGACTTGGGGAATATTTGGATGAGTCAGCCTGTGTCTTTGCAAATTATCAGCCTATTCAACACTGTGTCAAATTCACAAATTTTAGAACACTTCTTAAAAGGTAGTGCCATCTCTGGCCCCACTTTTAAATTTATTTTACTTTATTATCATTTTATTTTATTGTATTACATTGTATTTTATTTATTTCATCATAGTAAGTATACTCTTTAATCTCCATCCTTTATTTCCCTCATCCACCCACCTCTCCTCTGGTAACATCAGTTTGTTCTCTATAGTTAACAGTCCGTTTCTTGGTTTGCTTTTCTCCCTTTTTTTTTTCTTTTGCTTAACTGTTGTGTGTTTTTTTTTTATTTCTTCCAAGTTTTTATTTTTTTTTTAATTTTATTTATTTATTTGACAGAGAGAGATCACAAGTAGACAGAGAGGCAGGCAGAGAGAGAGAGAGAGGGAAGCAGTCTCCCTGCTGAGCAGAGAGCCTGATGCGGGACTCGATCCCAGGATCCTGAGATCATGACCTGAGCTAAAGGCAGCGGCTTAACCCACTGAGCCACCCAGGTGCCCCTCTTTCAAGTTTTTAATTAAATTCTAGTTAGTTAACATTTGGTGTAATACTGATTTCAGGAGTAGAATTTAGCGATTCATCACTTATATACAACACCAAATGCTCATCAAAACAGGTGCATACCTTAATACCTATCACCCATTTAACCCATCTGCCACCCAAACTCCCTCCAACAATCCTTGGTTTGTTCTTTATAGTTAAGAATCTTGGGGTGTCTGAGTGGCCCAGTCACTAAGCATCTGACTCTTCATATCAGTTCAGGTCATGACCTCAGTGTCGTGAAACTGAGTGTTGTTTTGGGCTCTGAGCTGAGCACGGAGCATGCTTAAGATCTCTCTCCTTGGGGCACCTGGGTGGCTCAGTGGGTTAAGCCACTGCCTTCGGCTCAGGTCATGATCTCAGGGTCCTGGGATCGAGTCCCACATCGGGCTCTCTGCTCAGCAGGGAGCCTGCTTCCCTCTCTCTCTCTCTCTGCCTGCCTCTCTGCCTACTTGTGATCTCTGTCAAATAAATAAATAAAATTAAAAAAAAAAAAAAGATCTCTCTCCTTTCTTCTTCCTCTGCCCCCGCCTTGTTTCTCTCCAAAAAAGTGGGGGTGTGGGTGTCTGATTTATGGTTTTCCTCTCTTTTTTCCCCCTATGTTCACCTGTTTTGTTCTTAAATTCTACATGAGTTAAATCTTATGATATTTGTCCTTTTCTGACTGACTTATTTCATTAAATATTATACTCTCTAGTTCTATCCATGTTGTTGCAAATGGCAAGATTTCATTCTTTCTTATGGCTGAATAATAGTCCAGTGTGTGTGTGTGTGTGTGTGTGTGTGTGTGTGTGTGTGTGTGTGTGTGT
>NC_081561.1:99892994-99987675 GCF_022355385.1 Mustela nigripes
AAAATCACATCTTTTTCATTCATTCATCTATCATTGGACACTTAGGCTGGTCCATAGTTCGACTATTCTGAGTATTGCTGAAACAAACGTAAGGGGGCATGTATCTATTTGAGTTAGTATTTTTGTATTTTGGGGATAAATACTCAGTGGTGCAATTACTGGATCATAGGGTAGTTTTAATTTTAATTTTTGAGGAACCTCTATACTGTCTTCCAAAGTGGCTGTAAGAATTTACAACCCCACCAACAATGTACAGGGGTTTCTTTTTCTCCACATCCTCACTAACACTTGTGTTTTCTTATGTTTTTTATTTTAGCCATTCAGATAGGCATGATGTGATATCTCATTGTAGTTTTGATTTGCATTTCCCTGATGATGACTGATGCTGAGCTTCTTTTTATGTGTTTGTTGGCCATCTGCATGTCTTCTTTGGAGAACTGTATGTTCATGTCTTTTGCCCATTCTTTCTTGGATAAGTTGGGTTTTGTTTTTGTTGTTGTTGTTTTATAATGCTGAGTTGTATGAGTTCTCTATATATTTTGGATAGTAACCCTTAATCAGATACATCATTTGCAAATATTTTCTCTCATTCAGTAGATTGTCTCTTAGTTTTCTTGATAGTTTCCTTTGCTATACTGAAACTTTTTATTTTGATGTAGCCCCAATAGTTTGTTTTTGCTTTTATTTCTCTTGCCTCATATATCTAGAAAAATGTTGCTATGCCCAATGTTAGAGATTACTGCCAGCACTCTCTTCAAAGATTTTGAAGGTTTCTTGTCTCGCACTTAGGTCTTTAATCCATTTTTAATTTACTTTTATGTATGGTGAAAGAGAGTGGTCCAGTTTCATTCTTTTCCATGTATCTGTCCAGTTTTCCCAGCACCATTTGTTGAGGAGACTGTCATTTTCTGGGTTTTTATTCTATTCCATTGATCTATGTGTATATTTTTATTCCAGTACCATATTGTTTAGTTACTACTGCTTTGCAACATTACTTGAAATCTGGAATTGTGATACATCCATCTTTTTCTTTTTCAAGATTGCTTTGGCTATTCAAGGTCTTCTGTAGACCCATACAAAGTTAGGATTATTTTTTCTAATTCTGTTGAAAATGCCATTGGTGTGATAGGGATTGCATTAAATCTGTAGACTGCTTTGGATAATATAGACATTTTAACAATATTTGTTCTTCCCATCCATAAGCAGGGCGTGTCTTTTCATTTCTCTTTGTAGGTTTGAGTTTCTTTCATCAGTGTGTTGTAGTTTTCAGAGTACAGGTCTTTCACCTCCTTGGTTAAGTTTATTCCTAGGAGTTTTACTGGTTTTGGTGCAATTGTAAATGGGATTGCTTTCTCAATTTCACTTTCTGATGCTTCATTATTAGTGTATAGGAATGCAACAGATTTTTGTACATTGATTTTTATATCCTGAAACCTTACTGAATTAATTTATCAGTTCTAATAGTTTTTTGGTGCCTTCCTTAGGTTTTCCATATATATAATAACATGTCATCTGCAAATAGTGAAAGTTTTGCTTCTTCCTTCCAATATGGATGCCCTCTATTCCTTTTTCTTGTCTAATTTCTGTGGCTAGGACTTCCAGTACTAAGTTGAATAAAAGTCATGAGAGGGGACATCCTTGTCTTGTTCCTGACCATAGGGGGAAAACTCTCAGGTTTTCACCATTGGGTATAATGTTGCCTACAGGTTTTTCATATAAGGACTTTGTTATGTTGAAGTATGGTCCCTCTAGACCTACTTTGTTAAGGGGTTTTATCATGAGTGGATGTTGTACTTTGTCAAATGCTTTTTCTACATCTATTGAAATGGTCATATGGCTTTTATCCCTTATTAATATGATGTATCATGTTGGTTAATTTGTGATTATTGAACCACCCTTGCAACCCAACAATAAATGTCACTTGATTGTGGTATATGATTTTTTATGTATTGTTGGATTTGGTTAGTATTTTGTTGGGGATCTTTTCATCTATATTCATGAGAGATATTGGCCTATAGTTTGTTTGTTTTTTGTTTTTGTTTTTGTGGTGTTTTTTTTTTTTTTTTGTGGTGTCTTTGTCTGGTTTTGGTATCAGGGTAATATTGGTTTCATAAAATAAATTTGGAAGTTTTCCTTCCTCTTGTATTTTTTTGACTCATTTGAGAAGACTAAATTTTAACTCTTCTTAAATGTTTGGTAGAATTCACCTGTGAAGCTGTTTAATCCTGGACTTTGTTTTTGGGAGTTTTTTGATTACTGATTTAATTTCATTGCTAATATTTGGTATGTTCAAATTTTCTATTTCTTTCTAGTTGAGTTTTGGAAGGTTACATGTTCCTAGAGATTTATCCATTTCTTCTAAGTTGTCCAATTTGCTGGCATATAGGTTTCCATAATATTCTGTAAAAAATACCTACATTTCTGTGATGATGTTGTTATTTCTCCTATTTTGTTAGAAATTTTGTATATTTGGGTCATCTCTCTTCTTTTGTAATGAGTCTTGTTAGAAGTTTATCAATTTTATTGATCTTTTCCAAAGAATAAGCTCCTATTTTTATTGGCCTATTCTATTGTTTGTTATGTGTGTGCGGGGAGGGAGGGGCGTGTTGTTGTCTGGTTTGGTTTTGGTTTCTATATCATTTATCTCTGCTCTAATCTTTAATACTTCCTTCCTTTTGGGGCGGGTGGGTTTTATTTGTTCTTCTTTTTCTAGGTCCTTTAGGTATAAGGTTATGTTGTTTATTTGAGATTTTTCTTGCTTCTTGATTTAGGTCTGTGTTGCTATAAACTTCCCTCTTAGAACCACTTTTATTGCATCCCAAAAGATTTTGGACTGTTGTATTTTCATTTTCATTTGTTTCCATGTAATTTTGTATTTCTTCTTGGATTTCTTGGTTGGCCCATTCATTGTTTAGTGGCATGGTGTTGAACTTCCATGTATTTATGGTCTTTTCAGACTTTTTTTGTGGTTTATATCTAGTTTTATAGCATTGTAGTCAGAAAAGATGCATGGTATGAGCACGATCTTATTTAATTTGTTAGACTTGTTTTGTGGCCTGCTATGTTATCAATTCAGGAAAATGTTCCATTGCATTTGAAAAGAATGGGTATTCTGCTGTTTTAGGATGGAATGTTCTGAATATGTCTGCTAAACCCTTCTGGTTCAGTGTGTCATTCAAAGCCACCATTTCCTTGTTGATTTTCTATTTGGATGATCTGTCCACCAGTATAAGTGGGGTGTTAAAGTTCCCTACTATTATGAATTACTATTGATTATTTCTTTTATGTTTGTTATTAACTGCTTTATGTGTTTGGGTGCTCCCATTTGGGGCATATGAATATTTACAATTATTATAACTTCTTGTTGGATTGTGTCCTTTTTTATCTCTTCTTACAGTCTTTGTTTTAAAGTCTATTTGGGGGACATGTGGGTGGCTTAGTCAGTTAAGCCTCCAACTCTTGGTTTTGGCTCAGGTCATGATCTTGGGAGTTGGGGATCAAGCTCCACATCAGGGTCCTCACTAATTGGGAGTCTTCTTCTCTACCTCTTTCTCCCATTCCTTCTGCTTCTCCCTGGCTCTCTCTCTAAAATAAATAAATAAATGTTTAAAAATTGGTAAATAAATAAAAGTCAATATTGTCCAATATAAGTATTGCTACCTTAGCTCTCTTTTGGCATCCATTTGTGCGATAAACATTTTTTATCCCCTCATTTTCAATGTGAATGTGTCTTTAGGTCTGAAATGAGTCCCTTGCAGGCAGCATAGAAGTGGGTCTTGTCTTATTATTCACTCTGTCACCCTATCTTTTGATTGGAGCACTTAACCCATTTACATTCAAAGTAATTATTAATAAATAAGTATTTATTGCCATTTAGTTACTTACTTCATGGTTGTTTCTACAGATTTTCTCTGATCCTTTCTTTTGCTCTCTTTCATGGTTTGTTGGCTTTCTTTAATGACATATTGTATTCCTTTCTCTTTATTCTTTGCATATTTATTAGTGGTTTTTCATTTGTGGTGACCATTAGGTTTGTTTAAAATATTTTCTGCAATCTATATTCAGTTATTGGCCATTTAAGTTTAAACCCATTCTTTACTCCTCTCCCTCCCACATTTTAAGTATATGGTTTCATATCTTACATCTTTTTATTTTATGAATCCCATTATTAATTTTTGTGAAAATACTTACTTCTACTGTTTTTGTGTTTTTTACTTTTCATACTATCACTTATGGTCTTTTTCCACTCAAAGAGTCCCCCTTAATATCTATTGTAGAGCTGATAGCCCTACAATAAAATTGACCCTACAGTTCTAGTGGTCATGAAATCCTTTAGTTTTTGTTTGTCTGAGAAATTCTTTTATCCCTTTTTCTATTCTGGATAATAGCCTTGCTGGCTATCAGGTATCCTTGGCTACAGATTTTACCCTTTCAGTACTTTGAATATATATAATACCATTCCCTTCTTGGCCCCACCATTTTTAAGATATGAGTTTATAGGTAGAAACTGGCACCTTTCTTTATCAATTTAATTTGAATTTTTGATATTATAATTATTTTATTCAAATATCAGAATGACCCCTCATTTTAGTCATCAGCCTTAGCATTTTAATTTTTAAATTATCTATGTCCAAATATGGCATGTATTATATATATATGTTAATATTTAATTATTGTCAAAGATTTGTACATATGTTTTAAGTTACCAGCTTTAGGTTTAGTTGCCAAATTTTAATTGTCAACTTAAAAAAACCTAATGTGTATTCTATCTCTTAATCATAGGAAAAGAGATATTTAAAAATTCCAGAAAGGACTGAATTTTTTGCTCTTTATAGATAATTTGTCTGGGATCAGTTCTGTTTTTTGATTCCTTCTACCACAGCCTCGTTTTTATTTAGTCGTAAGTTTATTTAGTCAATCCCAGCATAGAAATTGCCAAGTGCTTACAAAAGTTATATACTTTTCTTGCTGTAAAAAGGTAATACTAAAAAAAGAAAGAAAGAAAGAACTACTAAAAAACACTCATTCTACTCTGTATAACATTCCTCTTCCATTTTCAGAAACTCTACTTTGCATTTCCATGACCTCTTCCAGATAGGGGACATGCTGACAAGCTCAAATCTATTATTCACTGATCATAAGATACTGGAATCTTCATAAGTCAAATGTTATACCATGCCCAGAAGAAACTCACATCTAGATTTCTTTACATTCCAAAAACTAAACTTCTGCTTTCATTATCTAGCAGTGTTGTTGCAGATTTCAACCTGATGTCATCCTTTAATGTTACCTATAAAATCTTTTCTCTTTCAACAGGATAATTGCTTCTTATAAATTCAGGCAGGAAGTGGCACCCTGATTCTTATACCAACTCCCACTTCTGGACTATGAAATTTTGATTATGTTATAATGGTTTTGCTAATAAAACATATAAGGGGCAAGTAGAAATAGCATTTACCATGTTTACTTACATAATTGTAAGCAATTATGTCAGGAAAATGGTTAATGAATGGCTCTTCCACCTGAAATCTGCCATGAGAATTATACCTCGGTGGCTTCCCAAGTGCCTATCTCCAGAAAGAGAATATAATGAGTCTTGCTATGTCTTGGAATTGAGGAGTTCAGAGCCACTAAAGGTTAGCCCTTATTGTCCTCCACATAAAGGACCAGTTAGAACTGCCCTCCTCTACCTGACAATGCAATAAAGGAAAGGTTTATTTATTACATTTGCAAGTGTATTTGTAGGGTGTGCTGCTTAAATAGCCATATTCTTCTCACTACCAAAAAAAAAAAAAAAAAGTTCCTTCACCAAATAGGTCAGGAGACTGGTACTGATTTGACTGCTTTCTTAGTCTGGATTTTACTAAAACTGTAAATACGTTAGCCTCTTGTCAAAGCAAAGGGAGTGATGATTCAGAAACATTTGTGGTAATAGGGGAGGGGAGGGAATATCCTAGACATTTGATGTTTATTTGTTATCCCTAGATAAAGAACGTAAAGAGTATTTGTTCTAATGGGGCCAGAAAACAATGTTAACCTATTTATATTAAAATTAAAACTAATAGTAAGTACTGATAGAGAAGTAAAATGTGTAGTTAAGTGCTCAGGTAAGAGTAAGTCCCCATGCTCTTACCTATGGGCTACAAGTGCTAGTAAAAACCAAAGACGTAAGAAGAAAAAGAAAAATTCACTTAACCTAAAGCTGCAGTTGTTCCTACTGAATAATCTACAGAAAAATAATAAAATGGACTGCTTTTGTTTTTGTTTTTGTTTTTTCCCTTTCAAGTTTATTTGAAGGCTGAGGTAAGACAGTGGAATATTTGAATCAACAGGTACTTGAAATACGGAGGAAAGTGAAAAGATCTAAAAAGCCACATTTGGATAGTCCCTTCTATTAATAATTACCACAATATAACTTACTTAGTTGATTTTTTTTAAGACTCCATTCATTTACTTGACAGAGAGAGATCACAAGTAGACAGAAAGGCAGGCAGAGAGAGAGAGAGAGGGAGAGAGGGAAGCAGGCTCCCTGCTGAGCAGAGCCAGATGCAGGACTTGATCCCAGGAACCCCAGATCATGACCTGAGCCAAAGGCAGCGGCTTAAACCACTGAGCCACCCAGGCACCCCTACTTAGTTGATTTTAATGAAGACATTTTAATTTGATTTGGCCTTGACTTCTAGATTTTGATATATGCACCTATTTCACTAATATAAGTAATATTGTAAAGACTTCATTTTTTATATACCTATATATAATTATTTACTTATATATTTATACTTTGTATATATACAAAGTATAAATTATATATCTTTATAATTTATAATTTATTATTACCCATATACTTGCATATATAATTTACTTATTTAAATTTATATATATATAATTTATATATAAATGATTATGTATTATAATAATTTCATTTCTCACAACTACCACTTGACTATCTGCTTTCTAAGTATGCTAGCACAGAGAAAAATCAAACCCCAGAGATGTATACAATCAGCATAAAACAAATTATGCTTTCTTTTTTCCTTCCCATGCAGTCATACTCTAGTTTACTTTCCTGCTATCTTTTTATACTCTGGATACCATGGGAATAAAAATAATCATGGACCATGCAGTCAGAAAGTACAGAACACAAGACAAAACACTTAAGATTATAAGGTTTGGGTCAGAAATATTCATCCCTTGTGGCTTTTCCTATCTCCTAACATTCCCATGATATCATTCACTATAGAGTTCATCTACCCAGATTTTCATCTAAACTCAACAGCTCAAACATCAATGGCAAAACAAAAATAAAACCACCACAGTCTTTTCAATCACAATCAAACCTGTTTCGTTTAGTGTTGCTGATATGGCAGTAGAAATAGTTTCTTCTAAAAGCATTAACATACACATGAAAATAGATCATTGTACCCAAAGATTTGCAGAAGTTAACCACTTTTTGTTTCTACTCTCACCGAACCTTCTACATCACATGCATCCTCATGCCACTCTCTCTGTACCTTCCTGTATTGGCTAATGCCATCAGCATCCTCTTGAAGACTGAGGCTCCAACCTCACCAAATGAGTTATTGTGGTTTTTTCCTATCATAAATTCTGTCTGCATTCCATTTTTATCTTTCCTGCTGAAGTCCAAGCTCCCATTATCACCCGCATCTGAACTATAATAACAACCATGCGTTAGTCTTTATGTTTCTAATTTCTCCCCTTCTGATTCAGCCTGTGTTCTGCTATCACCAGTTGTGTCCTTAAAACAACAGCTTATAGATTCCCTTTTCAAAATTCTTTCATGGTTTTCCCTTAAATACAAAATAAAATACAATCTTCTCAACCTGGAATTCAAAGCCTTCTACAACATGGATTCCATTTTCTTAACAACTATTTGTAACTAGACACACAATGGACACACACACATACCATTCTCTTATCATTCCTTCAGTCTGCACTTCACTGTATGGCTTTCATTAAGCTATTATCTCAACTAGAAAGTTCCTCTCTCTCTCCTAACCCCTCTCCCTTCCTTAATATCTGGTTCAAATGCTTTTTCTCTTATCCATTAATTCAAATAAATCTTTTTTTTGTATTTCCATTATACGTCATTTGTAGTTTTGAGATGCCTAAATTATAACCATTACCACTATTTCTGCTTCTATACCTTCGCTTGCTAACCCATGAGGAGATGGAAAAATACCAGCAGACTTTCTATAGATACTCTGTAACCACACATTCCCCCTCCCAGAATTGAACCTGACAGAATGGCTGCTCCCGACCCCTCCCCCAGCTCTGGGCCAAGAGATAACAGCCATCTGATGCCAGAGAAACCACCACCCAGAATTGGATGTAACAGAATGACTTTTCCCGGACCCCCCCATGCGGCTCTGGGCCGAGAGATAACAACCATCTGGTGCCCCGCGGCTTGACAGGAAGACCCCAGTCAATCCTGAGGTAACACATACCCTAGCGGCACCAACTCAGCAGTTTGAAGAATGACCCTTTGTTTGAAGAGCCCTTTGGCCTAACCAATAATCCGTTCCCAGCCTTTTCCCGCTCTGTAGCACACCAGTCATATTATAGCATTCCTTTTTGATTTTCCCGCGGTATGTGGTGATTTCTTACAAGATACTATGATGTATGCTAAGTTCCTGCCTCCCCAAAAATAGTGTATAAAAAGTGTTGTGATCCTGAGTTCAGGACCTCTTAGCGTCACTGGCAATGAGTGCGCGGAGGTCCGGGTTCAAACTCGTAATAAACGACCCTTGCTGTTTGGCTTTGACTCTGGACTCTGGTGGTTGTCTTTGGGGGGTGTCGAAATTTGGGCACAACAGTTCTATTTTGATACTGAGATAATTTTTTTCCTGTAGTGTATATTGGTGCATCCATATACATTATATATGAGTTTTTTAGTTTCTTTAAATTTGGGTACTATCCCATAGTAATCTTGATCATCTGGGGTTCAAAAAATAGTGTTTGTTAATTTCTATTGGAGGATAAGCACCAGATGATGATATTTTCCAAATAAGGAAGACAAGAGAAGAGCTTTATTTTAATTTGTTGATATTGTGGCTGATGGACTTATAAAAATACGACATGGAGGTACAGGAGAGGGCAGAGGTTACATTAATGCAACTGTGGAAATACTTAGAAAAAAGAGAGGTCCCTAATTATTTGACTTTTTATATGAATTTTTTTTCAATAAAGTATAACTGAGTCCATTTATTATTCCTTTCCATGTAAAGCAGAAAAAATATGAAGCACGTCACAATTATGGATAGAATGGATGATTTCTTATTATACTTCTACTTACAGGAGTCAGTTCTGAAAAAACGCTATTTCTGGCTCAGTCAGTTAAGCATTCGACTCTTTTTTCCAGATCAGGTTATGATCTCCAGGTTGTTAGATTCTCTCTCCCTCTGCCTCTAAAAAAAAAAAAAAAAAAAAGATATTTCTTCAATTTCTTACATGTATGTGTTTTCAGTTATTAAGGGTTCTTAATAGATAAACCAGGGTTGAATTCTTGAATATTTGAATACTAGTCGTCCTTCCATTCACAGCTAAAAATTCAATTTCCAAAAATCTCTTCATGTTTAACCCCTCTGGATGAACCATAAAGTTTATTCAACTTAATGAAAAATATGATTTTCTAGAATCAGAAAGTTAGATAATGATTAATTCACTAATTTTAGAGAATTTGGTGTTTATTTGAAACATATGTTTCTTAACTGTGATTAACAGGGATAATTTTATTCATTTCAAAAATGAAAATCATACAGTCACAAGAACAGGGAACACTCTAAGCATTATTACCACACAATGAATCATCATAGCACATCCAGCCTCAAAACAGCTTTGGAATTTTAAGAATCTAGGTTACTTGCTTGATATCAAAGAACAAATTCAGTTTTACCTGTTACTATAATTCAGAATCTAACTTAAGTGTTCTTGCTATTATATCTAATGGAGGTCCCATATTTTGGAGAATATATGTTCTGAATTTTTATTTTTTGGTAGGGGGTTGGAGGGGGGTCGGCTGTAGTTTGGCCCAAAATTGCATGACTCAGTCTCTTCAGTTGAATGCACAGACCCTTCACCCATGTAGAGAAAACTAGCCATTGTGCTGTTGGGAGGTATTTTGTCACTTAACGACGTACTGTAAAAGGAAACAAGAAAGTAAATTTTTCATGTCTTTTTTTTCCTTTTAAGTATTTCACTGAGACCTACAAACCATTATATTGTAAATATATCCTTTGTCACATAGCCAATATATTTCTTTTCTATCTCTAACTCCAGTAACTTCTTCTTTGTTAAGAGGACAACATGTTACCAGTGACTTCTGGGTTCTATAATTTATCTGTATGACATTTTGTGGTACAAAGAATTGTCTACAGTCCTTTTCTGCATCTGATTTAGAGCAAAATAAGGGCTGTATACAATGCGAATTTTAATACCTGTTATTATGAAGGAAATAGAAATGAATACAAAAGCTGGTAATTTTTCAAAATAAGAAATTGAATTGATCTCAAAGTAGAATAAGGGAGTTAGAATTATCAACTCCATATTTAAAAAGCAATGAAAAGGCAATGATAATCTAAGACAATATTTGTACTGTTGCTTTATCAACTTTGAGCTTTGGAAAGGAACTGCTAGAGAGCACTGGATTTTGTAAAATGAAACAATACCTCACTAAAAGGGATGTTGAAAGAATTCATTGAGATTACATTTATAAAGCAATATCCTGACACAAGGAATACATAATAAATAGCAGCTTGGAGAAGTAGTAGCAACAGTATCAGAAGATCAGGACACAAAGTGTCATTTTCATCACCTACTATTGGCCTTGAGCATATCACTTAATATGTCTGATCCTCAGAATCGTCATAGATAAAAGTAAATTATAACCATTACTGTACAGACTTCCCCCACATTGTTGTGAAAACAAACGAGAAAATTATGCAGAAGTATCTTGAAAAGTAGAAATATGTCATTATATACATATAATAGTTCATTATCACAACCAGTAAAGAAATCATTTCTAATGCATCTTTGGGATATAATCTTTCAGATCATGCTTGCATATCAGAGCAATTAGTAACTCACTGCCTATAGTTCCAGCCAGCTCATGTCAAACAAGGATGCACCCGTAGACACTGAAGCATTTGTAATTTTCTTATCCCTCTTCCTACTGATATTCCTTGTTGTCCGTGGCCCATGACCTACCATAGTGGGTAATCAATGGTAGCTAGAGTTAGGAAACAAGAGCATGGGATATTCTGGAAAACAGAATGGGGTTTCTCAAAAAGCTAAAAATAGAGCTACCCTATGACCCAGCAATTGCACTACTAGGTATTTATCCAAAGGATAGAAACATTGTGATTTGAAGGCACACATGCACCCCAAAGTTTATAGCAGCAATGTTCACAATACCCAAATATGGAAAGAGCCCAGATGATGTCCATCAACAGAGGAATGGATAAAGAAGATGTGATGTGTGTGTGTGTGTGTGTGTAGAGAGAGAGAGCGAGAGAAAGAGAGAGATAATGGAAGATTATGCAGCCATCAAAAACGAAATCTTGTCATTTGCAACAACATGCATGGAAATAGAGGGTATTATGCTAAGTGAAATAAGTCAGTCAAAGAAAGACAAATACCATAAGATTTCATACTTCTATGTGGAATTTAAGAAACAAAACAGATTAAAACAGGGGAAGGATGAAAAAATAAAATAAGACAAAATCAGAGAGGGAGACAAACCATGAGACTCTTAACTATAGGAAACCAAAAGGGTTGCTGGAGGGGAGATGGGTGGGGGGATGGGGAAACTGGGTGATGGGCATTAATGAGGGTATTTGATGTAATGAGCACTGGGTGTTATATGCAACTGATGAATCACTGAACTCTACCTCTGAAACTAATAATATACCATATGTTAATTAATTGATTTTAAATAAAATTTTAAAAGGAAAAAAGAAAACAAGGGCATGGGATACATCCTCTCTTTCCTTCTTCTTATTAGAGCCCAGTCATAGACAACATACATAAAGTCAAGATAAAGTACATCAGAGTTGAAGGGAAGAGAAACCTCTGAGAGATTACTGTCTTCCAAGTCTTGACATTGCAGACAATATTAGGGGGAGTTTGTTTTATCCAGGAAATGATTGGTGCTCCATTAAAATTTATTTATTTGATTATCACATTTTATCTGGCCTAAATGAAAATAATTTGCTTTCTCATTCAGGCATGTGCAACTGTTTTTAAAGTTAAATACACAGTGCATAGTATAAAATCAGTTAATCAGATAGATTATAAAGCCATAGAGAGACAGACAGAAAGGGAAAAGAGATAAGAGTTGCAAATGCTTTTAGGTTCTGCTAATATCAATAGATCTCTAAAAATTAGTTAAGACATTAGGAAACAGAGAAATTAGGCCAACTCTTCATTTTCTTTGAAGCCTAATTGGCATGTTCATCTGTGAATTGGGCTTCAGGTTTATAAAGGAGCCATTCACTGATTAGAAATGTTACAGTGGAGTAACTCCACTTCTATGATCCATTGTGGAGCTGCTTATGCATAAAAGTAAGTGCCGCTCTTCACCTTAAACATAAATAATTATACTCTAACTATAAGGTAGGAGGAATACATAATAGTATGTTGCTATTGTGTTATTAAAAAGTCATTTAAAAGTTATTCTATTTATATAATTACATGCTAGATGAGAACATTCATTTTATAATGTGCCTACATAAAAAAAAAAAATTAAGTATTTTTAAAAGTATCAACATTTTAAAATAATGCCCTACCAGGAAGAATTGAAAATAGCAACGAAACCATGTCAAGCCTGATCAGATACTCAAGGCTAAAAATGATGAATGTGACTATGAATTAAAATTTCTACAAGACTAAACTTAGACCGATATCTACTTTGATCCAAAAATGTTCCTGGGATAAGGCTGGATGCTTGATAGACAATCATGAAAGAATCTAAGGCTTTTTTAGACATGAACATAAAAGGAGCTCACTGCTAACTACTCAGTATTATATATATCTGCCTTATTATTCAGACTCAAGCAAGGTATTAATAGAATCCACAATTGAACCAAAAGTGAGATGAATTGAAAAGTTTAATTGACCCCGAAGTTCAGAAGAGTTGACCAGAATTTTGAGAGAAACTTTTAAAATTGTCATTATCAAGTAAATGTGATATATTCTGATCTGAGAAAACCCCTATCTGATCTGTAGTAAAGCCTCTCCTTGCTTTAAAAATTATATTTATGAGAATTGAAACGTGGTTGATGAATAAAACATTTTAAGAATACAGAAAATAAGGGACAGCCTCTCTCTTTTCAGCTGACCTTGTTGGTAAGGAATAGCCTCAGATTAAAACACAAAAATAAAATTGTCAATATAAAAAATAAAATAGTATGTATTTTAACAAGGTTATTGTAAAAGGAAATGAATGGAAGCAGGAAGTTCAATAGTCAAATTCACTAAAATTATACTACTTTTCTATTTGAACAAGTTAGGTATGCTCAGTTAACTGATTTACTTCAAAACTGTCTGAAAGAAAATTAAGTTTGGTCTGGCAATCCTAATGCTACTCTCTGTTTTTCAAATCTGAAACTTACACTTGTTTCCACCTGCAGCAGGGGACCTGGGTGATGTATTGCCACATGTACTACATGTAAACACAACATAGAATCTTATATATGAAGGAAGCCTGAATGCTCCTTATTGTGTCCTGAGGAATAGTTTAGTAGACTACAGGAGATCACATTACCCAAGAAAGGTGACTGCAGGATCTTGGTTATCATTCTAGCATTCTCCTACTCCAGCCCCCAGTCCAATCTCATTGTACTTGACCCTGGGCCTATTTTTCCTCATTGGAAAAGTCCAATGACAGGCAAAAGTCAATACCAGAAATAAGAGATTTAAAAATAAATGACCAAGCATTCTATTCTATCTGCATTCCACCTAAATTAATAAGGTAATATTTCACTTTCAGCATCAAAAACTAATAGAGAAGCTTTTATCTCTATCAGAAGCATGACAAAGTTGTCTTTAGATTTTTAGATTTATATTATTAATGCTCATTTGTCCTTGGTCAACTGCATATCAGGGTTGGCTGCATATTAGTTGGGAGGAATGGAGCATTGAAATCACCAGAATGAGGGCTTAAAGTGATGTAACTTTTACAGAAATACAGCCAAATCAATAATTTATGTGCAAGATGAAATTCCATGTTAATAAGATACTACATTGTACTGCATTTAAAACACATCATCTTTTCCTCCCAAAGTTTAGAAACACAAATACATACACACTTATTGTTGGAAAAAAAGGCGGAAAGGTAAATCACTTACTTTTTGGAACAAAACAAATAATCAATAAAGAAATTAAGTACATATACTATTTTGTGGAACTCATATCTTGTCAGGAGGGGAATGGCATATACTTAATCGAAGAGGGATTAGAGACACTGGAAAACTAAACTCTAAGGCAGTCAAGATAATGAAAGAACTGGGATTCGAATCTGAATCTTATAAGTGTAACCACGTTTCCTTTATACTAGATTAGGTTCTCTTCAGAAAGTATTATTTCAAGTTGATAGGACAGTATTTTTAAGTTGTATCTCTCCTTTACTTAGATAAAGTAATGCCCTCTAGTGGCTCTCTTTAAAATAGCATTAAATTGAATTTAAAAGGTCATCTTTACTGTAAAAATGGATACTACATGGTGAACGCTAAAAATTTATCTCACTATCGGGATACAGTCGGAAAAGGATTACTGAATGACAAGAATCTAAAGCACCACTGCACTTAGAGAAGGGAAAAACTTTAGTATCAAAGTCTAAATCTTTACCCTGATCTACAGTTACCAGTTTGACATATTATATCCATTACTGCCATGAAATTCAAGAAATAACTATTTGGATTGATTGGATTATAAGTAAAAGACAGTAGACTTTTATTCAAAAATCCACTGCCATGCTTTTTTATCATCTGATCTTCAATATTTAGTGCTTACCAGTTCTCCTTTCTCTTGTTGATAACAATTCTACTATTCTCTTTTTAGTCCTTTCTTCTTCTTTATGGAATATTTGATCACATTAACAGTTCCTTCCTTTTATAACCTCTGAACCTGTAAACTCCTTAGCATTTTCTCTCACCTCCCCTCCTTCACACTAGAACCAAACTCCCTGATTTTTCTTCTCCATATCTGAAGTACTTCCATCTCCAAATACCCAAATTCTACATTCATTCAGGACTTACCCTAATGCCATCTTCCTTTTTTTTTTTAATTATGTTATGTTAGTTACCACACAGTAGATCATTAGGTTTTGAGGTAGTGTTCCAGGATTCATTGTTTGCATATAATACCTAGTGCTCCAGGGCGCCTGGGTGGCTCAGTGGGTTAAGCCTCTGCCTTCAGTTCAGGTCAGGATCTCAGGGTCCTAGGATCAAGTCCTGCATAGGGCTCTCTGCTCAGCAGGGAGCCTGCTTCCTCCTCTCTCTCTCTCTCTCTCTCTCTCTCTCTCTGCTTGCCTCTCTGCCTACTTGTGATCTCTGTCAAATAAATTTTTAAAAAAAAATTTTTTTAAAAACCTAGTTCTCCCTGCAATCCATGCCTTCGTTAATGCCCAGTGATCCATGCAATCCATGCCTTCGTTAATGCCCAACACTCTCCCCTCTAAAATCCTCAATTCATTTCTAAGAATCCATAGTCTCTCACGGTTCCTCTCTCCCTCTGATTTGCCTCCTTCATTTTTCCCTTCCTTCTCCTAATGTTCTCCATGATATTCCTTTTGTTCCACAAATAAGTGAAGCCATGTGATAATTGACTTTGCTTGACTTATTTCACTTCACGTATTTCACTTCTCCTCCAGCACCCATGTTGATGCAAAAGCTGGGTATTCATTCTTTCTGATGGCTTAGTAATATTCCATTGTATATATGGACCACAGCTTCTTTATCTATTCCATCTGTTGAAGAGCATCTCTGCTCTTTCCACAGTTTGGCTATTATGGGCATTGCTGCTATGAATATTAGGGTGCATATGGCCTCTGTTTCACTACATCTGTAACTTTGTGGTAAATACCGAGTGGTGCAATTAAACGGTCATAGGCTAGCTCTATTTTTTAATTTTTTGAGGAAACTCCACACTGTTTTCCAAAGTGGCCATACCAATTTGCATTCCCATCAACTGTGTAGGAGTATTCCCCTTTCTCCACAGTCTTTCCAACATTTATTGTTCCTTGCCTTTTCAATTTTTACCATTCTAACTGGTGTGAGGTGGTAATCTCAATGTGGTTTTGATTGGAATTTTCCTGATAACTAATGATGCTCAACATTTTTTCATGTGTCTGTTAGCCATTTGTTTATCTTCTTTGGAGAAGTGTTTTCATGTCTTCTGCACATTTTTTGACTTGATTATCTGTTTCTTGGGTGTTGAGTTTGAGAAGTTCATTACAGATCTTGGATATCAGTTCTTTGTCTGTAGTGTCATTTGCAAATATCTTTTCCTATTCTGTGAGTTGCCTCTTTGTTTTGTTGACTGTTTGGTTTGCTGTGCAGAAGGTTTTTATTTTGATGAAGTCCCAAAAGTTCATTGTCACTTTTGTTTCCCTTGCCTTTGGAGACGTATCCTGAAAGAAGATGATGTGGCTGATGTTGAAGAGGTTACTGCCTATGTTCTCCTCTAGGATTTTGACGGATTCCGGTCTCACATTTAGGTCTTTCATCCATTTTGAGTTTTTCTTTGTGTATGGTGTAAGAAGATGGCCGAGGTTCATTCTTTTGTATATAGCTGTTCAATTTTTTGAACAGCACCATTTTTTTAAAAGACTGTCTTTACCATTAGATATTTTTTCCTGCTTTGTCGAAGATTAGTTGACCATAGACTTGAGGATCTGCATCTGGGCTCTCTATCCTGTTCCATTGGTCTATGTGTCTATTTTTGTGCCAGTACCATGTTGTCTTGGTTATTACAGCTTTGTAAGATAGCTTGACATCAAACATCAGACATCAGACAACGTAATGCCCCCAGCTTTGTTTTTCTTATTTGACATTTCCTTAGCAATTTGGGGTATTTTCTGGTTCCATACATATTTTAGGATTGTTTGTTCCAGCACTTTGAAAAATGCCAATGAGATTTTGGTCAAGATGGCAATGAAAGTATAGATTGCTCTGGGCAGCATAGAAATTTTTTTTGTTTTGTTTTGTTTTGTTTTTGTTTTTTCCTTTTTTTAATTTATTTTTTATTTTTTTATTTTTTCAATTTATTTATTTTCAGAAAAACAGTATTCATTATTTTTTTCACCAGTCCCAGTGCTTCATGCAATCCATGCCCTCTATAATACCCACCACCTGGTACCCCAACCTCCCACACCCCTGCCACTTCAAACCCCTCAGATTGTTTTTCAGAGTCCATAGTCTCTCATGATTCACCTCCCCTTCCAATTTACCCCAACTTCCTTCTCCTCTCTAACACCCCTTGTCCTCCATGCCTTTTGTTATGCTCCCCAAATAAGTGAAACCATATGATAATTGACTCTCTCTGCTTTACTTATTTCACTCAGCATAGTCTCTTCGAGTCCCGTCCATGTTGCTACAAAAGTTGGGTATTCATCCTTTCTGATGGAGACATAATACTCCATAGTGTATATGGACCACATCTTCCTTATCCATTCGTCCGTTGAAGTGCATCTTGGTTCTTTCCATAGTTTGGCGACCGTAGCCATTGCTGCTATAAACATTGGAGTACAGATGGCCCTTCTTTTCATGACATCTGTATCTTTGGGGTAAATACCCAGGAGTGCAATGGCAGGGTCATAGGGAAGTTCTATTTTTAATTTCTTGAAAAATCTCCACACTGTTCTCCAAAGAGGCTGCACCAACTTGCATTCCCACCAACAGTTTAAGAGGGTTCCCCTTTCTCCACATCCTCTCCAACACATGTTGTTTCCTTTTTTGTTAATTTTGGCCATTCTAACTGGTGTAAGGTGATATCTCAATGTGGTTTTAATTTGAATCTCCCTGAGGGCTAATGATGATGAACATTTTTTCATGTGTCTGATAGCCATTTGTATGTCTTGATTGGAGAAGTGTCTGTTCATATCTTCTGCCCATTTTTTGATATGTTTGCCTGTTTCGTGTGTGTTGAGTTTGAGGAGTTCATTATAGATCCTGGATATCAATCTTTTGTCTGTACTGTCATTTTGCAAATATCTTCTCCCATTCCGTGGGTTGCCTCTTTGTTTTGTTGACTGTTTCCTTTGCTGTGCAGAAGCTTTTGATCTTGATGAAGTCCCAAAAGTTTATTTTCGCTTTTGTTTCCTTTGCCTTTGGAGACATATCTTAAAAGAAGTTGCTGTGGCTGATATCGAAGAGATTACTGCCTATGTTCTGCTCTAGGAGTCTGATGGATTCCTGTCTCATGTTGAGGTCTTTTATCCATTTTGAGTTGATCTTTGTGTACAGTGTAAGAGAATGGTCGAGTTTCATTCTTCTACATATAGCTGTCCAGTTTTCCCAGCACCATTTATTGAAGAGACTGTCTTTTTTCCACTGCATATTTTTTCCTGTTTTGTCGAAGATTAATTGACCATAGAGTTGAAGGTTCATATCTGGGCTCTCTACTCTGTTCCACTGGTCTATGTGTCTGTTTTTACAGCATAGACATTTTAACAATGTTTATTCTTCTGATCCAGGATCATGGAATGTTTTTCTATCTTTTTGTGTCTTCTTTGATTTCTTTCATGAATGTTCTGTAGTTCCTAGACTATGGATCCAATACCTCTTTGATTAGGTTTATTCAAAGGTATCTTACGGTTTTTGGTGCTCTCGTAAATGGAACTGATTCTCTAATCTTTCTACAGTTACATTGTTAGTGTATTAGAAAGCAACTGATTTCTGTGCATTGATTTTGTAACCTGACACCTTACTGAATTGCTATATGAATTTTAGTAATTTGGGGGTGGAGTCTTTTGGGTTTTCGACATAAAATATCATGTCATCTGCAAAGAGAGAGAGTTTGATTTCTTTGCCAATTTGAATATGTTTTATTTCTTTTTGTTGTCTGATTTTTGTGGCTAGGACTTCTAGTACTATGTTGAACAACAGTGGCGAGAGTGGGCATCTTTGTTGTGTTCCCGACCTTAAGAGAAAGGCTCTCAGCTTTTCCTGATTGAGAATGATATCTGCTGTGGGTTTTTCATAGATGGATTTTATGAAATTGAGGAATAGTCCCTCTACCCCTAAACTCTGAAAAGTTTTAATCAGGAACAGATGCTGTATTTTGTCAAATGCTTTTTCTGCATCAACTGAGAGGACCATGTCTTTCTTCTCTTTTCTCTGTCACATTGATTGAGCTGAGAGTGTTGCACCACACTAGTTTTCCAGGGATAAATCCCACCTGGTCATGTTGGATAATCCTTTTAGTGTACTGTTGGATCCTATTAGCTAGGATCTTGGCAAGAATTTTGGCGTCCATATTCATCAGAGATATTGGTCTGAAATTCTCCTTTTTGATGGGGTCTTTGCCTGGTTTAGGGATCAAGGTCATGCTGGCCTTACAGAAAGAGTCTGAAGCTTTCCTTCTATTTCAGTTTTTTGAAACATCTTCAGGAGAATAGGTATTATTTCTTCTTTGAATATTTGGTAGAGTTCCCCAGGTAATCCGTCAGGTCCTGGGCTCTTGTTTTGGGGGAAGTTTTTGATCACTGCTTCAATCTTCTTACTAGATACTGGTCTATTCAGGTTGTCAATTTCTTCCTGTTTCAGTCATGGAAGCTCATAGGTTTGCATCCATTTCTTCTAGGTTGCTTAACTTATTGTCATATAGCTGTTGATAATAATTTCTGATAATTGTTTATATTTCCTTGGTGTTGGTCATGATGTCTCCCCTTTCTTTCCTAATTTTATTAATTCAGGTCCTTCTATTTTCTTTTGGGTAAGTCTGGCCAGTGATTTATTGATCTTATTAATTCTTTCAAAGAACCAGATTCTAGTTTTATTGCTGTGTTCTACTGTAATTCTGGTTTCTAATTCATTGATCTCTGCTCTAATCCTAATTATTTCCCTTTTTATGCCAGACTTAGGCTTAATTTGTTTTTAGTTCTCCAGTTCTTTATATGTAAAGATAGTTTCTGTATATGGGATTTTTCTATTTTTTGAAATGAGGCTTGGATAGCTATCTATTTTGCCCCTTAGAATGGCCTTTGCCATATCCCATGGGTTTTGGACTGATGTGTTCTCATTCTCACTGTTTTTCATGAATTGTTTAAGTTCTTCTTTGATTTCCTGGTTGACCCAAACATTTTTTAGCAAGATGATCTTTAGCTTCCAAGTGTTTGAATTTCTTCCAAACTTTTCCTGTGGTTGAGTTCCAGTTTCAAAGTATTGTCATCTGGGAATATCCAGGTAATAATCTCAATCTTTTGGTATCGGTTGAGACCTGATTTGTGACCCAGTGTGTGGTCTATTCTGGAGAAAGTTCCATGTGCACTTGAGAAGGATGAGTATACTGTTGTTTTAGGGTGGAATATTCTGCATATATCTATGAGGTCCATCTGGTCCAGTTTGTCATTCAAAACTCTTGTTTTTTGTTGATTTTCTGCTTAGATGATCTATGGCTGAGAATGGAACATTAAGGTCTCCTACATTTTAACATATTATTATCAACATGTCTCTTTATTTTGGTTAACAATTGGCTTACGTAGTTGGCTTCTCCCATTTTGGGTGCATAGATATTTTACAATTGTTAGATCTTCTTGTTGGACAGACACTTAAAGAATGATAAGTGTCCTTCTGTATCTTTGACTACACTCTTTAGCTTAAAATCTTATTTGTCTGATATGCAATAGCTACCCATTGGCATGAAAGATAGTTCTCCAACCCTTCACTTTCAGTCTGGATACATCTTTAGGTTCAAAATGGGTTCTTGTAGACAGTATATGGATGGGTCATGTCTTTTTATCCAATCTGAAACTCTGTGGCATTTTATGGGATCACTTAGCCCATTCACAGTGACAGTGATTATTGAAAGATGATTTTATGGTCATCATGCTGCTTGTGAAGTCCTTGTTTCCGTAGATTGTCTCTGTAAATTTCTGTTCTAATCACTCTTGGGGTCTTTCTCCTTTTATAGAACCCCCCTTAATATTTCTTGCAAAGCCAGTTTTGTGGTCACATATTCTTTCAGTCTTTGCCAGTCTTGGAGGCTCTTTATCTCTCCACCCATTTTAAATGACAGCCTTGCCAGATAAAGTATTCTTGGTTGCACGTTCTTCTCATTTAGTATCCTGAATATGTCTTGCCAGCCCTTTCTGGCTTGCCAGGTCTCTGTGGATAGGTCTGTTGTTATTCTGATGTTCCTGCCTCTGTACATAAGGAATATCTTCCCCCTAACTGCCCTTAAGATCGTTACCTTGGTTTTAAGATTCACAAGTTTTACTATTACCTGCCAGAGTGTTGGTTTATTCTCCCTGATTTTGGGAGATGTTCTCTTGGACTCTAGAACACAAATGCTTATTTCATTCCCCAGATTAGGGAAGTCTTCAGCTAGGATTTGCTCAAATATATCTTCTAGTGCCCCCTCTCCGCCCCCTCAGGGATCCCAATAATTCTGACATTGGAATGTTTCATAGCATCATTCATTTCTCTAATTTTGTTTTCATGGATTCTACAGTTTGTTCCAGGCCTCCTCTTGTTCCTTCTTTTCTATCAGTTTGTCTTCCAGATCACTAATTTGTTCTTCTGCCTCATTTACCCTAGCCTTTAGAGTATCTAGATTAGATTGGATCTCATTGATATTTTAAAGCTCTGCAGATCAGTTCTCACTTCTGCCCTTAAAGAATCTATGTTGTCATTAATGGTTTTCTCCAATCTAGCTATTGTCTGTATAACTGTTACCCTGAAGTCTATTTCTAACAGCTTGCTTATATTCATATCCAGTAGTTCTGTGGCAGAGGTCACAGTCCCTGATTCTTCCTGTGTTCAGGGTTCCTCGTCTTAGAAATTCTGTTGAGGGGTGGTTGAGGGAATGTACAGAGATCAAATTATTGACCACAACCCAAGCAAGATGCACCTGTTTTATAGGGACCTTAGAGTTGTCCGCCTCTTGTTCTTCCAGCCTATCTTCTGGGGGAGGGGCCTGCTATGCTGTTATTCAGGCACCCCTGTTTAGGCAGAGTTGCCCTTCCCCCTCTTGGGGGGATGGACTCAGTGAAAACCAGTTTTGGGGAGGTTTTGTTCTCTGGAGGCTTTCCCTGGAGGCTTTCCACATCTCTTCTGAGAGTCAGAACGGAAGTGACCATATCCAAATCTCTGCCTCAGAATAGAGAGATCGCAGTCTGCTCTTCGTTGAGCTCTCCAGGCCACACCACCTCTGTTTCTATCTGTGTTGTGAAATACCACAGCATCCTGGGTTGTGTGCCCCACAGCAGCACTCCCAGCCCTCACTTCAAGAGCCAGGCATATCTCTGTCCTTTGTGTTTGTAAAAGAACCAGCTGCCCCCAGTTTGCATATGCACCCCCTCAGCTCCAGGTTTCAGTCTGGGGTGCTGCCCTGAAGTCCTTCCCCTGCCACTACTGGTCTGTGAGTCTGTGCCTGGCCCCCATCATGGGAAGCCTTTGTGCTCCAGTGGCACAGAATCCTGGAGGCTCCCTCCCCCTTCCATTTATCTTCTGATATCTGCCCTCAAAATCATGGCTCCCCACTTCATACCTTGAAATCAACCACTGGAGATGTTCTGTTGGTATAGATCCGTATCTATCTTCTTATATCTCAGGTTGATTTCATGTGTGCTCATATCCAGCTCAATTCAGGGGACTGGTTTAAATAGGGGCTCCTACTCCTCCACCATCTTGCTCCCCTCTCTCCTAGGGCCATCTTCCTAATGAGGTTTTCATTGCCCTTCCTAGTTAGTACTCTTCTATTCATTAAATCTTTCATAGCCTTCTATACATGACACTTTAAGTATATTTACTACTAAATATACTGTTCATTTCCATGAACAGGCACTTGCCCCCAGATGAGTTTCACATATGACCACTACCAGCCTGCCACTAAGTGTTTCTGAGTAACCTGGGGTAACAAATCTAGTCACCAACCATGTAACATCTCCTTGTTGGTTCTCACATATGACTTTCCTTCTTTGTATCACCACTGCCATTCTATTTTCCACTAAATACCATAGGAGTCCTCTTGAAATTCCATGTCCAGGTGCTGCCTAATATTCCATGCCCAATAGAGAGAATTCTTTAAGCCCGATGTTATATTATACTCAGATATGGAGATAGCAGAGTAGTTCTGAGGCTCCAACACCTTACCTAAGGAACACCAAATGTGGTGTCTATATATATATGGCTTATCTATGGACATGAATGGTGTCTGGATGAATGGACATGGTGGTCTGAGCCATAGACTAATCTATGTCACATTGAAACTATATTCTTCCATTGCATAACTAAGGGCTCATTACTAGGTTAGTCTCTCTTCCTCATAAAATTAGCTCATTTCCAAAATGCCTCATTTTGGAGGCATTAAAATAGACTTCAAAATAGACTACAGATAGGACTGTATGTGTAATGTAGACTCAAAATGAATTGTGTTCATCTATCTACATTCCACCTGTTCTAATTCCTAATCAAACTGTAGTCAATTTGAAGTGCTGTCTCCATATTTATGCCATTATTTCTCCAATCAAATTTAGCACAGAGCTTCACACACACAGTAGTAACCAAATAAAAACCTGAAGAATTAATGATCGAATGCAACACCAAATTCCATTTTTATCTATTTCTCATAAACTAATATATCCCTTTCATGTTTAAATAGCTGTTAATAATTATAAGGTTTTTGTGTGTAAATGACATGTTGAGACTACAAATAAACTTTAGGCTAATAATACTTCCCCAAATTTATTACAGAACATGTTACTACTGTTATATGGGAAATATCATTCTATTACTGATTTTGATTAAAATCAGAGTACATGGACAGGACTGGAAGAGATTATGCTGAGTGAAATAATTCAAGCAGAGAAAGTCAATTATCATATGGTTTCACTTATCTGGGGAGCATAACAAAAGGCATGGAGGACATGGGGAGATAGAGAGGAGAAGGGAGTTGGGGGAAATTGGAAGGGGAGGTGAACCATGAGAGACTATGGACTCTGAAAAACAATCTGAGGGTTTTGAAGGGTTGGGGGGTGGGAGGTCAGGGTATCAGGTGGTGGGTATTATAGAGGGCACGGATTGCATGGAGCACTGGGTGTGGTGCAAAAATAATGAATACTGTTATGCTGAAAATAAAAAATAATTTTAAAAAAATAAATACATATATATTATATATACAAAAAAAATCAGAATACACTTAAAGGGAAATAGAGAGTCAAGGGGTTTTGCTTTCTAATGTTCTGTTCTATTTTAAGTAAGTGGGAAGTTTAAATTTATGTAAATATATGCATAAAAGATATATACGTGGAGGTAAATCTTTGTTTCCTATACTTCGTAATCTTTTTAGGTTCTGTCATACAGAAATAGAACTGCAAATGGTATATGCTCAAAGAGTTTCATTTTGGGGTGAGATAATTTTTTTGTTCCACAGAGGGGTAACATTCTCCTGATGGATTTTTCCATATTAAATATCATTCACTAATGTCATAACAAACTACTCACAAAAGTCAAACCTTGGGGAAAAAATACAAGAAACAATGAAGAAATCAAGAAATAAATGCTTATAAGCTAAGGTTTTTTGGATTCCTCTCTCTATTAAATAAAATTTATAGTGGGGAAATCTGGTGTCTTCTTTGCAAGAGACCAACTTAAGAGCTTTTTTGTCTTATAGCTAACTGTTCTTTTCATCACAAATGGAAAACACAGTAAAGACAACCAAAATAGTCTTCATTATAATTGGTGGAAATACACTCTGATTTCATTACTCCCATGTAGTACATTAAGACACCCAATAATTGATCATTACAACTAATAATATTTCTAGCTAGGAAGCACCATTATATTAACATTTTCATCCTGCATCTTAAAATTAGCAATAAATGAAGTTATTTTTATAAGTATGGCAGAGTCTGTTAGATATTTCCCAATATCAACTTTCACTTTCTTTCCTAGTTGTACCCTAATTTTATTTCAAGGTATTGCTACTAGCATAAAAAATATTTTTCACCTCTTTGGAGCTAGGTGGCTATATTTTATTTCTGTGTGCTAAATTTATTACAGTTCAAAAGTATATTTTTTCCAAAGATTTGGACTTTTTATTCTTAACTCTTTGGATAAAATGTTATATAGCATCCTGGCTTCTTATATTTTCTGATCCAAGTTTCCAAAACATATCTGCCATGGGGGCACTGAAACCAGAAAATTTTAAAATCAGTTTCATATTTTGATTTCTATCTAATGTAGTCTGGTTCTTTACTTTTCTGTTTCACTTTTTTTCTTTGTGATAATTTTGAAGTTTAATATTTCCTCATAGATCAGTATAGAATAGTAATGCAAAGAATATGTCCCAAGGGATCAATTCTTATGTGGGGGTGAGACATGAAGAGGGTTTCTTTTTTTCTCCAGGTTTATTGAGATATACTGACATAGAAAATAGTATAAGTTAAAGGTGTACAAGGTGATGAGTTGATGTATGTATACATATTGCAAAATAATTACCACAAAAGGTTAGTTAGCATATTCATTACTTAGTTACCCATTCTCTTCGTAATGAAAACCTTTACTATCCACTACCTTAACAATTCTGAAGTTGACAGCATTTTAATCACCTAGTTGTAATTAAATCCCCAGAACTTACCCATCTTATAACTGGAATTTTTTACCCTTTGACCACATTCACCCATTTTCCCCCATGTCCTCATCCCTGACCGCCAATCTACTCTTTTTCTATAAGCTAGAGATTTTTTTTTAGATCCCACATATGAGTGAGATCACACAGTATTTGTCTTTGTCTAACTTAGGTCAGTTAGCATAATGTTCTCAGATTTCATCCATGTTGTCACAAATGGCAAGGTTTGCTTTTGTATGGTTGAATGTTATTTTTTATATACATATATATCTTTCATTTTCTTTATCCTGTCATTTGTTGGCAGACAACTTTCCATGTCTTGTCTATTGTAAGTAATGTTGCAATGAACGTAGGAGTGAGACATCTCTTTTACTTATTTCCTTTCCTTCAGATATTTGCCTAGAAGTGGGATTACTGGGTCATAGGATAATTCCATTTTTAATTTTTTGAAGAACCTCCATACTTTTTCCCATGGTGGCTATACCAATATACACCACCATAAACACTGTACAAAAGTTCCCTTTTCTCTGCATCCTGAACAGCATATTATTTCTTACCTTTTTCATATTAGCCATTCCAATAGGTGTGAAATGATATTATCATTTTGGTTTTGATTTGTGTTTCCCTGGTGATTAATTATGTTGAGCACCCCTTTAAGTACCTATGGTCCATTTGCACATCTTGTTTGGGGAAAAGCCTATTTGGGTCCTTTGCCCATTTGTAATAAGATTATTTGTGTTTTTGCTATTGAGTTGCATGAGTTTCTTTATATATTTTTATATTAACCCCTTATCAGATATGAGTTGCAAACATTTTCCCCCATTCCTTACGATGTTTTTTTATTTTGTTGATTATTGCTTTTGCTGTGCAGAAGCTTTGTAGTTTGATATGGTACCACTTAATTTTTGCTTCTGTAGCTTGTGCTACAGGTGTCATATCCAAAAAATCATTGCCAAGACTGATATCAAGAAGTTCTTCCCCTATGTTTCCTTCTAGTAATTTCATAATTTCAGCTCTTTTTAGTCTTTAACCATTTCAAGCTAACTTTGTGAATGCTATAAGGGTCTGAGTTCATTTTTCTGCATGTGGTTATCTAATTTTCCTAAAAGCATTTATTGAAGAGATGATCCTTCCTCTATTGAGTATTCTGGTTTCTTTGTCAAATATTAGTTGGCCATATATGCAGAGGTTTATTTCTGAGCTCTTGATTCTGTTCCATTGGTGTATGTGTTTTTATTCTAGCACCATACTGTTTTATTTTAATTATTATAGATTTATAATATAGTGTGATATGAGGACATATAATGATGCCTCCAGCTTTCTTCTTTCTCAAAATTTCTTTGGTTATTCAGTTCCACATGAAATTTAGAATTGTTTTTTCTATTTCTGTAAAACTGTCACTGGAATTCTGATGGGGATTGCATTTAATTTATAGATGGCATTGGGTAGTATGGACATGTTAATAGTAGTAATTTCTTGGCTCTATGAACACAAGATATTTTTCCATTTATCTGAGTCTTCCTTAATTTTCTTCATCGGTCTTATGCTTTTCAGTGCATAAGTGGTTAAATTTTTTCCTAAGTATTTTGTTGTTTTTTGACACTATCGTGAATGGGATTGTTTTGCTTCTTTTTCAGATAGTTTGTTTTTAGTGTATAGAAATGCAATTGAATATTGTATCCTGCGACTTTACTGAATTTATTAGTTCTACCAGTTTTTTTTTGTGGTATCTTTAGGGCCTCCTGTACATAGGATCATGTCATATGCAAACAGAGATAATTTTACTTTTTCCTTCATTATATGGATGCCATTTATTTCTTTTTCTTGCCTGACTGATCTGGGTAGGACTTCCAGTACTATACTGAAGAGAAGAAATGAGAGTGGGCACTCTTGTGTTGTTCCTGTTTCTGAAGGAAAAGCTTTCAAACTTTCCCCATTGAATATGATTTAGCTGTGGGCTTGTAATATGTGGTCTTTATTATGCGGAGGTACATTCATTCTATACCCAATTTTTTGAGATTTTTTTTTTTAGCATGAAAGGATGTTGTATTTTTGTCAATTGCTTTTTCTGCCTCTACTAAGATATCATATGATTTTTATCCTTCATTTTATTAATGTGATATATCACGCTTTTGGTTTGCATATGTTGAACCAGCCGTTCTTGCATACCAGGAATGAATCTCATTTGATCATGATATATGATCCTTGTAATGTTCTGTACTATTTTGTTGAGAATGTTCATATCTATATTCATCAGGGATACCGGAGTAGTTTCTTTTTCTTGTAGTTTCTGGCCTTGCTATCAGTATAATGCAGGCCTCATAAAATGAGCTTAGGAGTGTTCCCTCCTCTTCTGTGTTTTAGAATAATTTAAGAAGGATTGGGATTAATTCTTCTATAAATGTTGGTAGAATTTGCCAGTAAATTCATCAGGTCCTGGGTTGTTCTTTGTTGGGAGACTTTTGATTACTGATTTAATCTCCTTATTTGCTATTGGTCTATTCAGATTTTTTTATTTCTTTGTAATTCAGTATTGGTAATTGTTTCTAGGAATTAATCCATTTCTTCTAGTTTATCCAATTTGTTGGCATATAATTGTTCATAGTAGTTTCTAATGCTTTGTATTACTATGGTTGTAATGTTTCCTCTTTCATTTATAATTTCATTTATACTTTTCCTCCTACACACATTTTACATTATTAATGTTATAATTTATATTTTATATTGTGTATCTAATAATAAAATATTGTAGTTATAATTATTTTTAATACGTTTGTTTTTTAACTTTTTAAACTGGAGTTATAAGTGACTTATATACACCATTACATTATTAGGGAATATGAATTTGAGTATATATTTACCTTTACCATTGAGTTTTATACAGTCAAATGTGTATGTAGGCAGGGCTATAGGCTGTACTCCTTAACTGTCCCTGGTCAAGTCTGGTCTCAAGCTTCTGTTCCCTGACCAGATGGTGCCACTGGCTAGACTCCTTATTCAAGCAGGGCTGCAGACTATGCCCTGAAGATGGGCAAGTCTATACACTGGGCTTTGCAATTGTATAGGCTGTTGGTTGTGCTCTGTTTTGGGGTGAGGTCACAGTTCAGGGAGCTCACTGGCCACGGGGCTTCCATCTGTACCCTGCAGTGAGACTAGCCTAGAGCCTAGCCTCTGTGATTGAGCTAACCAGGCTCCTTGGTTAGGTGGGGCTGCAGGCTATGCCCCTCAGTTAGGAAGGGTCATTCACTGGGCTTCCTGACTGCGCTTGGCCACACTCTGTGTTTAGCAACTGAGCAGGGCCATAGGCTGGGCTCAGCTGCTAGGTGTGTTTGCAGGCTGGACTTCATGGCTGGCAAATGCAGACTGAGCTTTAAGGCTGCTCAGGTTCATTGTTCTGGCTCCCTGGTTACGTAAGGCCAGAGGCTATGCTCATCAGCTGGACAGGGCTACTGGCTTGGTTCTCTGCCTAGGTGAACTATAGCATGTCTTCCACAACTGCCAGGCATCTGTGGCCAGTTTTCTCAAAGGAACAAGACTGGAAGCTATGCTCAGCAATTGGACAGGGCTACCAATTTGCTCCCCTGTCAGGCAGGGCCATAAAATAGGTTCCATAACTAGTATGGCCTATGGGCTAGGGATTGAAATCAGACAGAATTGCCAACTGAGCTCCCTAGCTAGACAAGGCCACCAACTTGGCTCTGCAAATGGTCAGAGCTGAAGACTGGGATCTCTGCTTGGGTGCCACTACAAGCAGAAATGCAGTTCACTGAGATCTGACTGCTGTTTGCTTTAACCAGCACCCATTTTTCTGTCTCTAAATGATCCTGAATAGTCAAGCTTTGCAGATTCCCCCAGTGATCCTCATGAGAAGACATCTGAGTGGGCCTCCTAAAAAGCATAATGCAGCACTGAGAAAGTTTTTATTCCACCTTCGGCTCTCTTTTTTCCCATGAGAGATGCCATAGGGGACACTCTTGGTTCAATGCTATGTTGAGGTGGAGGAGGAGCAATGTGGTTGAGATGAAGCCATTCCTCTTAACCTTCTCAACACAGTCCTTCTCAGTCCCTGTAATTCACAATGGTGTTTCAGTCTCAACCTTGGGTTCTGGGATTTTCACAGTGGTGTCATGTCTATGGAGAGTTACTAACTGATCATCTTGTGAGGGGAGCCGAAGTCAAGAACAACCTATGTCACCATCTTAATGATGTCTCATGTCAACAAGATGTTTTAAAAAACAGCAATGAAAACTATAAGCTAAGTCATGAAAATAAAAAGCATTTGGTTGAGTCTAAAGTGGGAGGGAAATGTGGCAAATATCACATTTACCAAGAAAGTAGAATGTGACGTAAGGGGAACAACTGTTCTAGAGTCCCGACAGAAAGTTAGAGACGGTGTTACAAATGAAAAACTGAAGCTCAGAAAATCAAGAACTTGGCCCCAAACTGTTGACCTATTTAGGGAGCTCTCACCACTTCATAGTTCTGTTTTAGATAAATATGAAGTGGATAAGCTGTTGGGTCACAGATCTAAAAACTGATTTCAATGCAAATACTACAGAAGACAATCAGGGAATCACAGAGGTGCCAAGGCAAAAACCCAGAAAGAAGCACAGTCTTCCATTGGAATGAAATCACTGCTCTTTCCTCACTTTCTATAAAAGTTAAGCTTTTCACTCCCATCCCCACGAGGAGGTGCCAGACTGGTGAAGTGAAAAGTTTTGAACTCTCAACATTCATAAGAGGAAGAAGAAAAATATGATTAGTCAGCATGTGAGACATGGATATAATCACTTTTTCACAAGTGGTGATATCACTACACTGAAGGACAGTTCAGACTGCCTCTTATTCTGTGTGCTTGCTTTCTTCCTGATGGCCATGAATGCACTTAGAGTTTGTCTATATTACCCACCACCCTGTCTCAGGCAGGTCCCAAGAAGGGAAGTTGATGGCGTAATTGAACGAAGGACATGCCAATAGGAAGAAATAGGCAAGCCCTAAGAAAAAGTAGAATTGTGGGAAGAAAATAACTGTTTAAAAGCACAGATAACAGATAGGGATCACAAAATGTGGAAACACAGTATTTCTGAGTTCCCCTTCAGCAACATATTCACTAATTTTTAAAGCAGAGAGAAACCTGCTTTAAATCAATCATGAGATTCAGAGATGGTTTGGGACATCAAATTAGATAAATCTGCAGTGAGAGAGAGCAATGAAGCAAAGGCCATAGCTATTTGGAACCCAAATAAACAAATAACATATCATAAGCCCATAAAAATAATGGTCTCTCTTTGTTTAACCTTGGAATGATACATTTAATTGGGGGAATCTCAGTGTAGCAAAATGTAGATTAAATGAAAAGATTCAAAGGAAAGCTGAAAAGTATTTAGAAAAACAGAGGTATTGATTTTTATCACTGATTTACAGATTAAATACACTAAGTATGTAGACCTCAACTAAATAGTAATTTACCCTGCTCCTAAATAACAGACTATAAATATTTTAAGGTTATGCAACCAAGAAGAAAAGCAAAGTGATTTAGCTGGCAATTAGGACAACAAATCAGTAAATATAATTGAAATACTCATTTTAGTTTGGGCAAGTTAATTTGATATGTGCTGTAACTAGAGACCTTCCTTCCTCTTGACTGGGTCAATGTTTAATCGCTGTAGATGTAATACTAGGTGCTTTGCTTTGACAAAATTGCTCCATCTACCCAAAATCTTTTTCTGCACTAGGATTTCTTTTCATCTTGTTTTACCAGAAACTGAAATCATTCCAATGTGTGAAGCCCTTGCCTAAGGCCTTATCTCTAAAAATTCCTCTGATATCATATATGTGTTACTTAGAAGGAAGAGAACCATCCTGAGATCTGTTTAGAACATTAGCCCTAGTTTATTCATAAAGATTTTTAATTTCCATCTTAGAAAGGACAGTAACATAACTCTCAGGGGACAAAGTTCTGAGGAAATTAATTTCACTGGAAATATGACCTTTGCTTAGCCTTGATAAGCCCTTACCTGGCTGGATAATATAATTTTGTAGGAATAAGCAGGGCAAGCTCAGAAAATAGGTGCTGGCTGAAGGACAGTACTGTTAAGTTTAAGAACTTTTCAGAACTATTAAATGTTATGTTTTAAGTTAAGAAATTTGAAAATTGGTTAAGAATGACTTTGCTATTTATGTGCCTCAGAGCTAACTTGGTACTCTCCAATGTGTGTTCTTAAAACTCTAATTCAGAGGTAGGCAATCTACAACCCATGAGCTAAATCCTGTTTTTGTAAATACAGTTCTATTGGAATATATCCATGCTCACTTGTTTATGGATTGTCTGTAGCTGCTTTCCCCAAACAACTCTGCTACAAGAACAGTTACATGGTTGCAACAAAGACTGCATGTTCTGCAAAGAATAAAATACTCACTACCTGGCCCTTTATCAAAAATGTTCGCTATCCCTGCTCTGGTTCTCTGAGATTCTATTAGGTATTACCTGGTCAAAAAGTTTGGGAAACAGTTAAGTAAAATTAAGTATTTTTCTGTAAGAGTTCTCAGACTCTTTAACATACTAATCCCTAAAGGGAGGAGTATTCAATATCTCACAAACTTTTTTGAGACCACAATGTTTTTTTCACGAAATATCTTGAAAGACCTGTTTTCATTCTTAAGAGAATGCTACAGTATTCATTCAGATAAAAGAAACACTAATAGAGTACCTACTAAATGTTAAACATTAGAGATCTAAAGATTTGTAAAATACCACCTTTGCTCTCAAAGACCTTGTTACCTATTGAGGATCCAAATATTAAATGAATAATTACAGTGAAGTTCAGGAAGTGCTAAACTAGGGCATACAAAATAATCAGTACTAGTTCAAAGAAAAGAAAAATTGACTTTGATTAGTGTGGGTAGATGTTGGAAATCAGAAGGAAGGTACAGAGAAGATTCTTGAACCATGTTTTGAATGATACATAAAAATTTTCCTTGCAGAAGGTGTAGAGAATGTCATCACACCGAAACCAACATCTCTATAAAATAGAATTTGGGTTTTGGAGACTACAAGGAATTTGTCCTTGAGAGGTCAAGAAGATCTGTGGTTAAGGTAGTAGGCAAAATTCATATCCCCAACCTTGAATGACATATAAGGATCTATGAGAAACAGGATTAGCAGTCAAATTAGAGAGATTAGATATCATTTGTGATGGCACCACACAAAATGATGAAGCCATCAGCAATATTTCTGTTTCCTACAAAAACAAGTGCCTGAAAAATAAAAGGTAACATGAAATTCAGAAAAAAAAAAAAAACAGGGAAAGATTTAAGTGATAATATACATTGCAGTGTCCTCTGTGTGGCAATTTTCAACTTCTTTTTCAGATAATTAATGGAAAAATACATTAAAAGCATGGGTGTACCAGGAAGAGAGGTAATTTTGACTTTAGGGGAAAAAAAAAACAAAACACTGATTTCATGGGAAGAGGTTTCCCCAATCTTCCTGACAAACTCAGATTTTCATGTTCGCCTGAATGCATCTGGAAGTCCAACCAACAAAAATGCCTGGCACAGAGACTGGCAGGATAACCAAAACTAGAGATGAACAAAACATAAAATAAAAAGATGCTTTGGAAACCATGTATAAGCAAAGACATCCACACACTCCTGATAAACAGCTGGTTATTAGTGTACTTGGCATTTTTTGTTTCAGGATGATGACAAGAACTCTGTTAAAGGCTGGTATGGGTAAGATCTAGAAGTATTAACAGATATACTTTCTGTTCACAATTTTCAAACTTTGCCTTAATTTCTGAAGTATTTATCTCCTCTTTCATCAATTTTTCCCCTCGTAAACTTCCTATCTCTAACTGATCTCTAAAGCATCTATTCCTTTTCAATACTGTTCCCTTTACTCAGCTTATAATAAGTACTGCACTTAAATGACAAAGGCTTTCTGCTATAAGACCTCTTAATCTTTTTCTTTTTGTTTTTTTTATCTTTTTCTCTTTTAACCTAAAAAAGTCTTTAGATTTTATTAATTATCTATTCTTTCCCCTTTGTCTTAAAATAATAAATGAGGTTACTCCTTTCTATGGCTGGCCTTTCACTCTGTTAATTTTGATCTCATTTGACTTCTGGAACTTGCTTCATAAATTCTCTTTTATCATGAGCTTCAATCCGGTTCTTCTCTGTTGCTTTTTTCCTTCATATATATGCTAAAGATTCTCCAATTCTAAATAAATTGTTCCTCAACTCTGTCCTTCTACCTTTTTCCTTTTCATTCCTGTGAATACTCATAAAAGTAATTCTCTTTCAATTCCACAATCCTTCATTGTTCATTTCAATCTTCATCCCAGTATACTTTCTATTTACACCACTTTACTGAAATTTTCTTAAAAATCGCAAGTAGTACCATTGCCAAATCTCACAACATTGATTCAAGCATTTGTCAATATTAAACTTAGGTTTGTTAGTGAGATTCTTGTCTCCTCTGGCTCTAGTGGCCCTGAGCCTCTTTCTCCTATTTCTTCCCTTACTTTTCTTCCCACCAAGTACATCATGTGTATCTTAAAACTCTGTGCTTTGGGCACCTGGGTGGCTCAGTGGGTTAAAGCCTCTGCCTTCAGCTCAGGTCATGATCCCATGGTCCTGGGATCGAGCCCTGCATCAGGCTCTCTGCTTCCTCCTCTCTCTCTGCCTGCTTCTCTGCTTACTTGTGATCTCTGTCTGTCAAATAAATAAATAAAATCTTAAAAAAAAAAAAACAACACTCTGTGCTTTCCTCTTTTCCCCTCTGTATACTCTGCTTCTTTAGGCCTTTATTTTCTCACACTAGATTATCATAGCAACACCCAAAATGGACTGACAGCGCACCACAAAATCAACCCAAGGAGGTGACACCAAGACACATAATAATTAAAATAGCAATCAGTATTGATAAAGAACTTTAAAAGCAGCAAGACAAAAGAAAACAGTTGCATATAAGTGAAACACCAAAAGACGATCAGCAGATTTTTCACCAGAAACTTTACAGGCCAAAAAGGTAGTGGCATGATAAATTCAAAGTACCCGGCGGGGGGTGGAGAGGACCCTCTCCAATCAAGAATACTTTATCAAGCAAGGTTATCATTCAGAATAGGAGAGAGAGCTTCCCAGTTAGCAAACATTAAAGGAATTCATGAGCACTAAAACAGCCTCGCAAAAATGTTAAAGGGGACTCTGAGTGAAAAGGAAAGACCATAAGCATGAGTAAGAAAAGTAGAAAGTACAAAAGTAGTAAGATTATATATTAAAATTAGTCAAGGAATTCACAGAATAAAAGCATATAAAAGCATATGCCAAAAATGTGGAGAGGAAGGAGTAAAAATGTAATCCTTTTAGAATGGGTTCAAACTTAAGTGACCATTAATTTAATATAGACTGCTATGTTCATAAAATAATATATGCAAATCTAATGGTTATCAAAAAACCAAAAAATGTTAATCATTATGCAAATAATAAAGAGAAAAGAATCCAATTATATCACTAAAGAAAGCCAGCAAACTGTGAGAGAAGAGAGCAAGAGAAGAAAGAAGCAGAGAAGAACTACAAAACACAATCATAAAACAAGTAACAAAATGGCAATAAATACATACCTAACAATAATTATTTTGAATGTAAATGGATTAAATGATCCAAACAAAACATATGAGGTAACAGAATAGATAAAAAAAGCAAGACCCATTTATATGCTGCCCACAAGAGACTCATTTCAGGTTACAGACACATGCAGATTAAAAGCAAAGGGATGGGGGAATGCCTGGGTGGCTCAGTGGGTAAAAGCCTCTGCCTTCGGCTCAGGTCATGATCTCAGGGTCCTGGGATCGAGCCCCGCATGGGGCTCTCTGCTCAGTGGGGAGCCTGCTCCCCCCCGCCCCCGCCTGCCTCTCTGACTACTTGTGATCTCCCTCTCTGTCAAATAAATAAATAAAATCTTTAAAAAAAAAAAAAAGCAAAGGGATGGAAAAGCATTTACCATGCAGACTGAAGTGAAAAGAAAGCCAGGGTAGCATAACTTACATTGGATAAAATAGATTTTAAAACAAAGACTATAACAAGAAATAAAGGAGGACACTATATAATCAAAAAGGAAACAATCCAACAAGAAGATAGAACAATTATATATATTTACACAACTAATATGGGAATACCCAAATACATAAAACAGCTAATAACAAACATAAAGGAAATAATCAATAATAATTCAAAAGTAGTAAGGTATTTTAACACTCCATGTACGTCAATGGGCATATCATCCAAACAGAAGATCAACAAGGAAAGAGTGGCTTTGGATACCATACTGGACCAGATGGATTTAAAAGAAATATTCAGACTATTCCATCCTAAAACAGCAGAATATACATTCATTTCAAGTGCACATGGAACACTCTCAAGAATAGGTAATATATTAGGCCACAAAACACTCAGTAAATTTAAGAAGACTGAAATCATACAATGCACCTTTTCTGCCTACAATACTAGGAAACCAGATATCAGCCACAAGGAAAAATCTGGAAAGTACGTAAATACATGGAGGTTAAATGACATGCTATTAAGCAATGAATGGGGCAACTAAAAAAACAAAAAGGAAATTTAAAAATTCATGGAGACAAATGAAAATATAAACACAATAGTCCAAAACCTTGGGATGCAACAAAAGCACTTCTAAAAGGAAAATTTATAGCAATGCAGGGCTATATCAAGAAACAAGAAAAATCCCAAATAAACAATATAACTTTATACCTAAAGAAACTAGAAAAAGAATAAAGAAAGCCCAAAGTTAGCAGAATGAGGAATTAAGAAAGATCAGAGCAGAAATAAATGAAATAGAGACTTTAAAAACAACAGAAAAGATCAATGAAACCAAGAGCTAGTCCTTGAAAAGATAAACAAAATTGATAAACTGTTAGCCAGGTTCATCAAGAAAAAAGAGAGAAAATTCAAACAAATAATGTCAGAAATGAAAGAGAACCAAAAACTGACACCATCAAAACACAAAGGATTATAAAAATGTATATGCCAACAAGTTGGACAACCTAGAAGAAATGGATAAATTCTAGAAACATATAACATCCTAAAACTGAATCAGGAAGAAATAGAAATCTGAGCAGACCAATTAGCAGTCATGAAATTGAATCACTAATAAAAAAAACTCCCAACAATGCAGCAAAGGCAGTCATTAGACGGTAGTATTTTGAGTACAGGCCTATCTCAAGAAGCAAGAGAAGCTGCAAAGCTACACCTAAAGGCTCAAAAAAGAACAGCAAATAAAGCCTAAAATCAGCAGAAGTAAAATAGTTGAGATCAGAGCAAAAATAAATATTACAGAAATTAAAAAAAAATTAAGGAGATGGTTCTTTGAAACAATTACCAAAATTGATAATCCCCCTAGCCAGACTTAACCAAAAGAAAAGAGAAAGGACCCAAACAAATAAAATTGTGAATAAAAGAGCAGATATCATAATCAACACTGCAGAAATATAATCATAAAAGAGCATTATGAGCAATTATATGCCAACAAATTAGGCAATACAGAAGAAATAGATAAATTCCTAGAAACATATAAACTACCAAAACTGAAACAGGAAGAAATAGAAAACCAACAAAGACTCATAATCAGCAAAGAAATGGAATCAGTGATCAAAAATCTCCCAACAAATGTTGAGTCCAGGACCAGATGGCTTCACAGGGGAATTCTATCAAACATTTAAATAAGAATTAATACCCATTCTTTCAAAGTTATTTCAAAAAAACAGAAAGGGAAGGAAAACTTTCAAACTCATTCTATGGGGCAAGCATTACCTTGATTCCAACCAGACAAAAACCCCACTACAAAAAGAATTACAGACCAATATCCCTGATGAACATGAAAGCAAAAATTTTCAACAACATACTAGCTCATCGGATTCAACAGTACATTAAAAGGATTATTCACCATGATCAAGTGGGATTTATTCTGGGGCTATAGGGGTGGCTCAATATCCACAAATCAATCAACATGATACACCACTTTAATAAAAGAATGGACAAGAACCATATGATCCTCTCCATAGGTACAGAAAAAGCATTTGACAAAATACAGCATCCTTTCTTGATAAAAACCCTCCACCATGTCCGGGTACAGGGAACATGCCTCAATATCATAAAGGCCATATAGGAAACACCCACAGTAAATATCATTCTCAATGGGGAAAACCTGAGAGTTTTTCCCCCAAGGTCAGGAATAAAACAGGGATATCCACTCTCATCACTGTTGTTAAACATAGTACTGGAAGTCCCAGACTCAGCAATGAGACAACAAAAAGAAATGAAAGGCATCCAAATCAACAAGGAAGATGTCAAACTTTCACTCTTCACAGACAACATGATACTCTACATTAAAAACCCAAAAGACTCTACCAAAAAATTGCTAGAACTGATACATAAATTCAGCAAAATCACAGACTATAAAGTCAATGTACAGAAATCTGTTGCATTTTTATACAGCAAATATGAAGCAGCAGAAAGAGAAATCAAGGAATTGATCCCATTTATAGTTGTACCAAAAACCATAAGATACCTGGAAATAAACCTAACCAAAGAGGTAAAAGATTTGTATGCTGAAAACTATAGAACACTTATGGGAGAAATTGAAGACACAGAGAAATGGAAAAACATTCCATGCTCACAGATTGGAAGAACAAATATTGTTAAGATCCCTATACTACCCAAAGCAATCTACACATTCAGTGCAATCTCAATCAAAATAACATCAGCATTTTTCACAGAGCTATAACAAACAATCCTAAAATTTGTGTGGTACGAGAAAAGACTCCAAATAGTCAAAGTCATGTTGAAAAAGAAAAGCGAAGAGGGAGCCATCATAATCCCAGACTTCAATCTCCATTACAAAGCTGTAATCTTCAAGACAAGCAGGTACTGGCACAAAAACAGACACATTTAGATGAATGGAACAGAACGAGAGAACCCAGAAATGGACCCACAACTATATGGCCAACTAATCTTCAACAGAGGAGGAATGACTATCCAATGGGGGTGGGGGGACAGTCTCTTCAATAAATGGGTTGGGAAAACTGGACAACCACATGCAGAAGAATGAAACTGGACCACTTTCTTACACCATACACAAAAATAAATTCAAAATGGATGAAAGATCTAAATGTAAGATAGGAAACCATCAAAAATACTAGAGAAGGACACAGGCGGCAATCTCTTTGACCTCAAGTGAAGCAACTTCTTACTAGACAAGTCTCCAGAGACAAGGGTAAAAAAGCAAAACTGAAATATTGGGACTTCATCAAGATAAAAAGCTTCTGCACAGCAAAGGAAACTATCAATAAAACTAAAAGGCAACTGAAAGGGGAGAAGATATTTGCAAATGACATATTAGATAAAGGGCTAGTATCCAGAATCTATAAAGAACTCATCAAAATCAACACCCAAAAAATAAATAATCCAGTTACATGGGCAAAAAACATGATTAGACATTTCTCCAAAGAAGACAAATGGCTCAGTGGGTTAGGCCTCTGCCTTCACCTCGGGTCATGATCTCAGGGTCCTGGGAATCAAGCCCCACATTGGGTTTTCTGCTCAGCAGGGAGTCTGCTTCCTCCTCTCTCTCTCTCTCTCTATCTCTATCTCTCTGCCTGCCTGCCTACTTGTGATCTCTCTTTCTGCCAAATAAATAAATAAAATATTAAAAAAAAAAAAGAAGAAGACATACAAATGGCTAAAAGACACATGAAAAATGCTCAACATCACTCATTTAGGAAATACAAATCAAAACTATAGTAAGATACCACCACACACCTGTCAGGATGGCTAAAATTAACAACTCAGGAAACAACAGATGTTGGTGAGAATGGGGAGAATGGGGAACCCTCTTACACTGTTGGTGGGAAGGCAAACTGGTGCAGCCACTCTGGAAAACAGTATGGAGATTCCTCAAAAAGTTGAAAATAGAACTACCCTACGATCTAGCAATTGCACTATTAGGTATTTATCCAAAGGATACAAAAATGCTGATTCAAAGGGGCACATGCACCCCAATGTTTATAGCAGCACTGTCAACAATAGCCAAATTAAGGGAAGAGCACAAATGTCCATTGATTGATGAATGGATAAAGAAGATATGTTATATATGTGATGGAATATTACCCAGCCATCAAAAAGAATGAAATCTCGCCATTTGCAACACTATGGAGCTACAAAGTATTATGCTAAGTGAAATAAGTCAGTCAGAGGAAGATAAGTGCTCTATTATTTAGCTCATATGTGGTGTTTAAAAAAACAAAATAAATGAACAAGGAATGAAAGAAAAAACAAAAAAGAAACTCTTTAATACAGAGAACAAACTTGTGGTTGTCAGAAGGGGGTGGGTTGGGGAATGGGTAAAATAGAGGGAATCAATAGTACACTTACAATGAACACTGAGAAATGTACAGAAATATTAAGCCATAGCATATACCTGAAACTAATATATTACTTTATGTTAACTATATTCAAGTAAAAAAATAGAAAATAGAAATTTAAAAAAAAATTTAAGGCCCCCATATATGAAGTTTCTGTAACATTTCTGCTACATTATATGCTTCATCCTGCTACTGAGCATGTCTTCCCACCTAGACTCATTTTCTAGAGGCAAGCTGCACTTTTCTTAATCCTGTCCTCCCCCTTTCTAACCCACAACTCTGTGATTTGCACATTTTATGTGTATAAAAATATGGCCTGTTGATGTAAATGTTACATCCTTATTTTATAGATTCAAACCTATAAGAATACTTAGGTATGAATCTATACCTTAAAAAGCTTATGCACCTTAGCTAGAGTTCAACTATTTTATCAGACAGTGAGTGACTTAAATTCTGTATAGTGCCTTAGGCAGAAATAATTTGAATTCTGGAAGGCAAAATGGAGAAGATTGTTATGTAAATAGATAAATGATCTTTTATGTCAATAACAGACATCTCTTTGATATATAAGTGATAATGCAGCAGCTATTATTAATACATACTGTTTCTTGTATCCTATTTTCAATTTTAATAAAAAAATCATTATTGTTCATACTTATTTTAGAGCTCCTATTTTAACATCTTTTGTTCACGTTGTCCTAATTTATACATCTAAGATAAACTCATTATTTTGAAGTTTTAAAGAACATTAATAAAGTTATTATTCTAACAATACCACACTCTCATTGTACACATTTTGGAATACGCAAAAAGTAAAAGAAAATAGAGATTCCCCCATATTTACATCGCCTGTGAGATAATCATTCCTAGTAACCTAATGTGTTATCAGCATCCTGTTTCTCATCTATATACAACAAAACTGAGATCATTGCATATGCAATTTTATATACTGTTTTATTCATTTAACATTATATCATAGCATTTCTTCATGCCTTTAAGTATTTTATAAACACCATCTTAATGCCCTCAGAGCATTCTATCATGGACATATCATATTTCATTCAGCCATTTTTTCATTTTGGTGTTGTAAATTATTTTCCATTATACTATTACAAATAATGCTATGATAAATATTTTTACATGTAAATCTTAATTTATGCTTTAGTAAAATCATAATTTCATATTTTGATTCTGCCTTGTTCACAACTTAATTTCAGACCACAGGTTATATAGGTCATTAGAGTATGCATATGGGAATATAAAATATTGGGCTAGGCAGTCCACTTTGGCATCAGTAGAAAGGTTGAAGAATTGTATAAATTAGATACCATGAATGTGCCAAGAAAAGAGCATTAACAGCTTGGGTTGAAGGTCCTCTTTTTATTAGATCTATACATGTTCTGTACCTTGTCATCACAAAATTGAATTTGTCTGGATGGTTTGTCAAGAAGGACAGAAAGAGATTTTCTTTAATAGTCTGCTTTTAAGTTTAATGATTCTTTGTCCTCACCTATGGAATATAATTGTCCTTGAGTCTATAAATACTGTAAATCTGGTTTTACATGTTTGTTGTAAGAAATTGAATTTACTCACTAAGTTTGGTAAAGTAAATTATATTTATTAGGCTATAGTGCTGTAGGCAATTGAATTTATTTCCTTAAGTTGTAATACACACACAGCACAATAATGATTAACTAACTCACTGCCTACAACATCACTAGTTTTATTCTATAACTTTAACAAACGGTATGAATTCACTGTGAATTACAATCTTTGTCTTTTGCTTACTCCTTATATTCTGTTTGAGAAAAATTGTTCCAACAGCAAAAATTCTTTCTTCATCAAGATACACTCCTAAAATTGGAATTAATAGAAAGCTTTAATGAAACTTCGAGGCCCTCTATACTTTTGCCAAAGAGATACTCTAAAACGTATTTACTCAACAAATCCATATTAAACATGGATAATGTCAGGAACTACACTGGTTAATAGAGACACAGTCCCTAAGAACAATATATTTGTCCCAAATCATGCTCCCAATTAAGCATCCCTGGCACTGTGCTTTTGCCAACACTGAGTATCATTCTTTTAAATCCTGATGATTTAATCCGACAAATAAAATATATTATTTTATTAATTTATACATTATTACTACTCATGTTAAAATCCTCCTTATATCAGTCAATCAGAGACAATTATCATATGATCTCTCTGATATGAGGAATTTGAGAGGCAGGACAGGGGGTCATGGGGGGTAGGAAGGGAAAAAACATGAAACGAGTTGCAATCGGGAGGGAGACAAACCATAAGAGATTTTTAATCTCAGGAAACAAACTGAGTGTTGCTGGGGGGTGGGGAGGAGGGACAGGGTGGCTGGGTTATGGATATTGGGGAGAGTATGTGCTATGGTGAGTGCTATGAATTCTGTAAGACTGATGATTTACAGACCTATACCCCTGGGACAAATAATACATTATGTATTAATAAAAAAAAATTCTCCTTATATCCACTTTTACTTTTTCATTTACTTATTTTTCTATTGGGCTTTTTAATATAACTTAGTCATAGGAGCAGATTATATATTAGGAATGTCTATTCTTTATATTATTTATGATAAAAACAATTTATATCAAATATATACATTCTATATGTTATATAGAAGAGTTATTTCCATCTATTGCATCTGTCTTTATGATGTCTTCCATTGTTTTATGCTTAGAAATGCTTTTGTCACCCTAAGATTAGACATATATTCATTCATATTTCTTTCTCTTTCCCTTGTTTCTACCTCATATTCAATCTTACACCCCTTAGAAAGGAACTTTGGTGTATAATACAAAGACTTAGATTTATTTATTACCTAATTTCTTATGAGTTTACTACAAATCAACTTATTAACATTTTTCTATCCCACAACAATTATGCTACTTTTTCTCTTTGTATGTCTAAGAATTTTATTGTAGATATCATAGATATACTATTATTTGTGCCTCCCGGTGCAAGAAGACCAAGACTTTTACCTCCAGGATAGACTGCATGTTATTATTAAATTCTGTTCTTGGCCCTTCTCTCTTCACAATGTAGTTCCCACCAGAAAGAAGATCTTTGCTGACTTCTTCTCAGTTTGTGAGTAGTAAGGAATGAATAAAAATCTATTCTTTCCTGTTTTGTCTTGCTGCTGTATTTCAGTCCTAAATATGCCTTAGTTTAAAAAGTTTGAATAATCATGGGACACCTGGGTGGCTCAGTTGGTTGGACGACTGCCTTCGGCTCAGGTCATGATCCTGGAGTCCTGGGATCAAGTCCCGCATCAGGCTCCCAGCTCTATGGGGAGTCTGCTTCTCTCTCTGACCTTCTCCTCGTTCATGCTCTCTCTCACTGTCTCTCTCTCAAGTAAATAAATAAAATCTTTAAAAAAAAAAAAGTTTGAATAATCATATTAGACTGAAAAGAGAGTTGCCATGCAGGAGTTTTTCTCCTACTGCATCACTTTTCATAGCACTTAGTCACACCCAATCAGGACAGGCAAAATAATGCTATAAATTTCAGTCATCAAAATGCAAAAATTGTAAATTTGATTTTTCAATAATAAGATTTAATTTCTAGGTAGGGCCTCTAAAGCATCAGACAGCAGTAATCTCAATCAGGTCTCTGCTCACCCACCTCCTTCTTCCCGAATATGGGAAGGATGGGGTGCCAGAAATTTCATTCTTTCCAAGTTAAAACTCTACCAGCCTTCATTCACACAATGCTTCCTTCCATATTTTTCTAAGTCTGTCGAATTTGTCTGTCAAATTTGCAGGACCTTTGACTACACCTGGGAGTAAGAAACCTGTCTGACTCAACAGGGATTCTCCTAAATCCGAATTCTCTTAGGTAGGATTTTCAATCTACAAAAACCATCTTTTTTTCCCCACTCTTACCCAGTGTAAAAGCTCTAAATAATTTTCTCATTGATGTTTGAGCCTAGGGAAGATCAGAAATGGTCATTTTCTTTATTCTCATTTTCATTTGTTTGTATCTCAAGCCCTATTCAGTCATATCAAGCAGAATTATTAAAAAAAAAATTAAAAGATGCCCAACAAACCAGCCTAAATGTGGAGGAGAAGAGGTGAAATCCAAAAATGGCACAGAGGAGATAAGTTTAAGAAATCAAAGAGACAAGGGCACCTGGGTGGCTCAGTCCATTAAGCAGCTGCCTTCTGCTCAGGTCATGATCCCAGAGTGCTGGGATCCAGTCCCACATCAGTCTCCTTGCTTGGCAGAGAGCCTGCTTCTCCCTTGCCCTCTGCCTGCCTGCAGCTCCCCCTGCTTGTGCACTCACTCTCTCTCTCTCTCTCTCTCTCTCTCTCACTAACTCTGTCTCTCTCTCTCTCTCTGTGAAAATAAATAAATAAAATCTTTAAAGAAACCAAAGAGACAGAGAAATGGATACTAAAGAGAAAGAGAGAGTCCCTGCAGAGGGGAGAGACTTTCAGACAGATCCAGAGACACCTGATTCCTAGAAATAAGAAAGACACTTCTGGGAATACATCCTTGAGTAGATAAGACAGGATTGATAGAGCAGAGGAGCATATTACTCCACTAAGGGAAAGTCTGTGTGGATTAAAACAAGCAACTGAAGGCTCACATTGACAGCAATTATGTCCAGTATTCTGGACTTTGAAATATGCACCTACATAACTGAACATGCAAGGCTCACAGAAACTAAAGAGTCCCAATGCATTTGGAACTGATGATAAAAAAGTGCCATGGAAAGGCCTGCACTTTGGGTGATATCATTACAAAAGTAATTAATTATTCCTAAATGAACATTTAGTAAAATAGAAGAAGGAAGATTTAATTTTCAGTTTTTTGCTAATTCTTGTGTCAAATTAAAAATATGCTATTTCATTAATAAGAAAAGATTTCTTGTTTTATGCTTCTACCTCTCTCAATTGCTTTGTTTTCAGAATTCATATTTTCTAAAAATTGTACTAAACTCCATTAACATCCAACAATATGGCTCTGATAGCTAAATTTGTTTTTCTCATCACAAAATTCTCCCTCTGGATGAAATTCTCCCTCTGGATGAAATTCAAAATCTGTCTCAGAGCCACCTAATTATTTCTAGTTACTAGAAATAATTAGAATTATTTCTAATGTCCACATCTTTTTTAAACTAAGTGAATCTAATAATATTTTATAAAATTGTACATTTTCCCTTTACTTTCTGAAAAATCAGTCTTGTGACTTAAATGAGCTTTGGTCTTGTTTTTATTTATATCTTAATAATTTCATTGTTTAAGCCATAGAGCTGATATGATATAAAAATGCCAACTTAAATCCGGCATATTTAATATACCAAACTCTTCCCTCTTTTTAGTTCCTAGAAGAAAATGGATTCATTTTTGGTTAGATATACTTACCAGAGTAGAGAGCAAGCTTTTACTAAATATTTGTGTTCCTTTGCCAACTAGCATTCCTCTCTTCACTTCTTCCTCTTTGTCACTTCCTTCCCATTCTCTACTATGTTCTCCATATCTCAGAGGATGGAAGCCTAGAAACTGCATTTCTCCAACTCCCCTCTCCCTAGTATGTTAACGGTCTGCCTATGTGATTCATTTGCTCAAGATTTGTAAAAAAAAAAAAAAGGATTCACTCTGGGTTCATTTGAACCCACTGAACTCAAAACTGAGTTCTACAAAGAGAGTGATTGAATCATCCTGAAACTTGACCAAAATATAAAATAAAACTTACAGAATATGTTTCTACCTCTTACAGGTTTCATAAAGTCAGAAAGGTCTAAAGATAGGAAATTTTCTCAATTGTGCTCTAAGTGATCTGTTCCTTGGAGCAATGAGGTAACAAGGGATAAAGCTGGAAAACTCAGAGAATTGCTCTCAAATCCTACCTTGGGTTAGATTCCCTAGAAACAGAGATTGAGAAAGCAATACCTGTGCAAGAGATTTTTTTTTTTTTAAAGGAAATGAAGGTAGAACACAGGAAGAAGATAAACAAAGACGTGGTTTCAGCTGAAGTCTAGCCTTCATCTGATCCCAGAAGGAGTATGAATGGATCCACAGTTTTCTACCTGGAAGAAAAGGCAATAGGCTTAGCTGAAAACACTCAAATAGCAATTGGGAGATGAGTCCACCTCTCTGGTAAAGAGATGTGGATGGGCACCCAAATCTTCTGCAAACCCTAAGGCAGAGCTATCTTTTGCTTACATGTAAAAGACATGTACATCTGTACTCACTAACACTTAGCCAGACTTCAGTCCATGTCCTATCACTGATGACATTTCATGCCTAGAATACTAATGTCAGAAGAAAAATGAGAACAATCTAATTGCTAATTCTGGTCAACTCTCCATAAATAAATTATTTTTAGGTTGATAAGATTCAGATGTTTTTGATAGTCCAAAGAAATAGGTGTCACCAAAGTTATAGTTATATAACTGCACACATTCGACCCAATTAGGGAATAAACCAAATTAGGGAATAAACTTAGTCTTTAAAAATAAAATCAAGTAAATATTAAATAGTATCTTTATTATAAAAAATAAGATATTTCTACAAGGTATACTAGTTCTTCTGAGGTGGAAGGGGGATGCTGAGGGAATAACTAAACTATCTTTTCTATTATTTTTACCTAACAAGAAGGTAGGAAAGTTAATTTTAATTGATATAGATGATCTCTATTGCAAAAGATATAATTGATGTTATATAATTTCAAATCGAGTTTGTGAGTATATTGCTGTGTTGGAGGAAAAGAGAAAAGCCCAGGTTGGTGAGCATTGCAGGAAAGCTTGGAGGAAAACACTAAGAGGTAGGGGTTAAAAGAGGAAGGCTCAGCACAGCTGGTGAGATGTGGAAGAGATAGAAGAAAAGGGATTTAAAATATATGCAGCTGCAGATAACAAATTAAAACCCTCTTCTGAATTCTTTCTTAGAGGAACAGAAAGTTTAGAATTATCTTTATTTCATCTGCTGGACTGCTTTTCTTTTGGGATACAGGATTATTTTTTTCATGTGTTCATTGAGTCAGCCAAGTATTCATTTACCCAACAAATATATACATTTAGTAGCTGCTATGTTCCAAGCTCTGTTCTAGGCACTGGAGGTACAACGATGAAAAAAGAAACAAAAATCCTCCAGCCTTATGAAGTTCACAACTTAGAAAAGAGAGACAGACATTACACAAATCCCAAATCACTGAAAGCATTTAGTATGTCAAATGTGATTATATTTATAATATTACAGAGAAGTACTAAGCCATACAGTAAAGTACATACTACTATAGAAAAAAGCAAAGCTGGAAGGGGTACAGGGAGCACTGGGGAGGTTACAAAGTTAAATATAGCACATTAAGGAAAGGCTCAACTAACCTCTGAAGGCAGTTGTTTTGAGCAAAGTTCTGAAAAAAAGTGAGTTAACTAACTGGTTAAGTTGGAGAAGAGCATTACAAGTGGAGAGAACATATGCAAAGACCCTAAGCTCAGGGCACACCTATAATATCGTGTTAGAATTAAGATTTTCTTCCTGCATTTGGTTATACACACTTGTCTTCTAGTTAATAGTATTGACAGATAGAAAGTAGTTTACCTGTCTTTAAATGGACTACTACCCTTCATGGGCAAAGAAATTTATTTTAATGGTTAACCTTTTAAAAAATTAGAATACATTTGGGGCGGCTGGTTGGCTCAGTGGGTTAAAGCCTCTGCCTTCAGCTCAGGTCATGATCTCAGGGTCCTGGGATCGAGCCCACATCAGGCTCTCTGCTCAGCAAGGAGCCTGCTTCCTCCTCTCTCTCTCTGCCTGCCTCTCTGCCTATTTGTAATCTCTGTCTGTCAAATAAATAAATAAAATCTTTTTTAAAAAATTTAAAAAATGGAATAAATTAGAGGAGAAAATAATAGAGTACCAAAGTATTTTTAAGTTTTGTTTCAATTGTATACAGATCTGTGTTCATGTTGTAGGGAGGATGTCTATGAGAATATTTCTTACTATGTATCTCAGTCAAAAATGTCAGAGAAATACAGAACTTTTAAGATTTAAAATTCTTAGTTTTGTTTCTATCTTCAGAGAAATGATTTCAATAGAAGTGGAAGTTGCCCAAAAGTAGGAAAAGTGGGACATTTCAAAATAATTTAGGATGAACTACCCCCACCCAGAAATTCTTATACCTCTTCATCCTGATAAATTATCATTTAGTGATCCATCAACAAATACTGAAAGCAGTTTGTTACATCTTCCTTTTAAGTAGAGACTTTACCCCTCTAGGCATGGTGATAGCTGGGCTAAATCTAGCTTCCTTATCACAAAATATCATGGAAATGAGAGCCTGAGCTCTCAGACTCAAGGTCATGATCCAGACACTATCACAGAGAATGATGAATATTACTTCTGCTAAACTGGGCTGAAAGGGCTACCCTTGCCTAATGTCTCTGAATGCATACCTGCAAAACTGTCTTTCACCTATGAGTGTTCACATTTGAAGAATCTTTGAAAAGGTCTCAATCCATGTCTAGGTCTCTATTTTGAGAAAAGGAGGAGTATTAAAAAGACCTATGTGCAGGAAAATGTTGCATTTGTTTTACTTTATGTTGTTTGTCCTGAATTTTCACTTACAAACCCATCTGTTGTCCTCAGCACAATTAACAATATTTACTCGCTAAATTTTCCCTTACTTCTTTGCTATAAAATAAAAACATCCATCCTAATTGGCCTAGTTCCTACAATCCTTATGAACACTTCGTTACCTACTACCAGCTTCACAAAGTTTGTGTTGATCATTCAATTTTATTTTCTGCTTCTCTGTTGGTATATTTCAATGATAGTTTTTAGTTCTAAAGAGATAGTGTTTGGTATTTTTATTAATGAAACAGGTTGTAGTATCTTGTATGCAGTCATACATCCTTAAATCACAAGCTCTAGATCAGCATTTTCTATATATTCTGTAGACTTCTTACAATGTTGTATATTATTGCCATTTTAGCTCCTCATGCCTTCCAAAAATGTTTTTAAAATATTAACTAATAACTGCTCATCTCATACTGTTGTACTAAAAAAAGGGCAAAGTCATGGGTCATGACCAGTGGAACTGTTCCATTTTACAAATACAATTCGATCTGCATTGGCAGTCCTACATTTTGGCTATATTAGTACTGAAAGAAAAACAACTCCAAACGTACACTTTACTAACACGTCAATTATAACATCATAGAATGCAATTGGCATTATAAATAATTGTCAACTAATGTGTGTTTGCATAGTTGACTGAAAAGTCCTACTAATTTTGAAATTTAATTACTTTCTATTATGAGTAACATTGAAAAAAGATACATAATTTTATAATCTAAATCTAGGAAAGAAATATGAGAAACAGGATGGACTAAGATTCAAATACTAAAAAACAAATACCAGTCATATAGATAAATCTTTGCTCTACCAGCCGTTTCATTAAATAAATTTTGGCTATCAGGAAAGATTGGGAATGAAAGCCTCCACAAAAAAATCAATAATACTAAATGTATTAAAATATTCACTAACTTTTAAGATTATGTGTGTGAAGCATTTATTTATTATTTTATCCATTCAGTGAAGCAAACAATAAATGATTTGGTTAGACTAGTATGTCACTAAATTAAATAGAGATTTGTATTTGCCATATTTGCACTTGGATTTTAAAAAAGTCTTTATAGATACATTTCTCCAGCATTGTACATTCAGTTGTTCCCTATTAGAGACCTAACTTCTAAATAAGCAAAGAGAATAAAAGAAAGACTGTAGGATGTCTTGAATTTAAAAACTTTTAAATATGAAATTGTGACATTAATTTCCCAATAAACATAACCTATCTGCTTATCATTTTAAATTAATCACAGAAAACTTCCAGAGTTTTACTTTAAAAATAAAATGGAAGAAAACATGGAATAGGAGATACCCAGTGTCTAGAAAGAAAATAGAATTATAACAATTTCCCACACAATGCCTTTGAAATTGTGATGTTTGCTTGATACTTTCACTGCTAGAAACAAAGTATACAAATTTTCTATTCTTAAACTTTCTCTCTACTTTTAAAAATAAAATCCATCTGGCCTCCTTAGAGAAGAACCAGCCTCCTTTCCCATCCCCTAATGCTTTTATCCAATTAAACACATATACTTTAATCAGATCATTTAGTGCTATAAACATCCGGCCTCAGATTGTAATATAGGTGTCAAATTACAAAGAAATAGAGGAAGTTATGTAATGTATAATCGAAACTCACTGTCTCATAAGCAGTTTTGTTTTGTATTGTTTTGTTTTGTTTTTTTTCACTAGGCACTATCCTCAGTGGAAGTCATTGTTTTGTCAAACAAGTCCTGATGAAACCATCTTCTTACAAAAAGAAAAGCAGGTAGTCTGGGGAGGAGGCTGTTTGGAGAGATCTCTCCTTCTTATCCCCCTGCACACCCAGCAAAATGCAAGTTTCCTCTGTTCTGGGAAGAGAGTTTATTCTATTTGCTTTCATTTTTTAAAAAAGTACTGCTTTCTTGAAAATATAAAATTAAAGTAATTCCCACTTACTTCTGGCCTCTAAGGAGGTGAGGATACCTAAGGGACTGTGATAGTAAGATTAAACTGTATTCACGAAGGCTATGCCAATTGATTACCAATTTTCAAAGTCTTAGAACACACTAAAATAAAAGTTAAGAATAAAATACGCCTAAACCAAACACAGCATCTCATTGGTGATTCAGCCAGAACTTCAGTATCTAACTATACTTGAGGGTCAGGGTTATTAGAATCATTTTTTCACTGCATACTACAGTAGAAATACTACATACATATTAGGCTAAATCTGTACAGACTCCATAAAATATTCTGGAAGTCAGATTTTTAAATATATCACTTAAGCCAGCTGATTTATTTAACAGTTGTTTCTAACTGAATGAAAGAAAAGTGGTACACTTCGGGGCTATTCTAGGACTCAAATTCAACATAAATGGGGATATTTTTAAGTGGAAAGCGTAAAATCAAGTATCACATTTGGAAAGATATAGGACTTGGTTTTCATTATTGTTATGGTATTTGGCATGTGCTATACAATTGTCTGCCAGGGCTCAATCCTCATGCCTCCCTAAGTGTATGACCTCGGGCAGAGCTTTTCTCTTCTCAGTGACTCAATTTTCTTATCTTCAAGGTATGGAATAATGACATCTACCTCATAAGGTGGTTGTGAATATTAAAATTATTGATGTGATCCTTGATTTCTCATTTTCTCAACCCTTATCCACTTGATCACAAGGTCTTATTAGTCTTTCTTAGAACATACCCCAAGCCTTTCCGCCTCTCCTATTCCTCCCCATGTCCCCATTCATCATGGCCACCATTATTTTACAGCTGCAAAACCTGATCTCTCTGCATCTACACTGTTCCACCTCCAAGCCATTTTCCCATGTAATCATTTTTTTAAATATTTTATTTATTTATTTGACAGAGAGAGAGATTACAAGTAGGCAGAACAGCAGGGAGAGGGAAAGGGAGAAGCAGGCTCCCCATCGAGCAGGAAGCCCTATGCAGGGCTCTATCCCAGGACCCTGGGATCATGACCTGAATCGAAGGCAACCACTTAACTGACTGAGCTACCCAGGGGCCCCCCAACGTAACCACTTTAAACAATTTAATCAAATCACATCCTTCTCCTTTAAAAATTCTTTAATGAGCTCTTCTTAGTGCTCCTTAAGAACAAGCCAGACTTCTTAACAGCCAGCATAGTCCAGCATAATTCATTTCCTCTTAATCCACCAAAGTCACCTCTTATAAATCTGTTCATTTGTTCACCATCCTCTTGTCTTCCCTCACATCTAGCAAGTCCTTCCCCATTGCAGAGTCATGAGAAATTGTTCTTCTCCAGGACTGTAATCCCTTCCTTGAGCCCTCCACATAAACATCTTTTTATTCCTGAAGTGTCTTTTTTTTTTTTTAAGATTTTATTTATTTATTTGATGCAGAAAGAGCACAAGCAAGGGGAGCAGCAGGCAGAGGGAGAGGGAGAAGCAGGCTCCCCACTGAGCACAGGGAGCCTGGTACGGGCCTCAATCCCAGAACCCTGGGATCATGACCTGAGCTGAAGGCAGATGCTCCACTGAGCCATCCAGGCGCCCCCTGAAGTGTCTCTTAAATACAGCACCTCCTTATACATGACTTCCCTTACCTTCTATTTAAAGTGGCCATCCTATGTTATTCACGATCCCATTCCCTTTTATAACAATCATCAGAATATTTCATTATCTTATTTATTTATTGTTGTTATCTAGCTAGTTTCCCCAATCAGAATATAAACTCCTCAGGGATAGGATATCTTCATTCTTCTATCTTCTGTGTTTGACACATAGTGGGTACTTAACTAATAAGATTTCAGTAAAGAAAATTCTTGCCAGTGCTTGTGATACTTGTAAATGCTCAGTAAGTGGGAGCTGTTATCTTGAGAACAATGCTTTTATGAAAATTGTATAAATTATCATGTAAAAGAGTATATATAAATAACTTAAGAGTATTGCTTTTGATATTAAAAAAATTCAACTCAATGAATAAACACTGTGATAGTGGATAGCATTCAAATGGGTATTATCATACAATAATATACTTTGAGATCCTAGGGAAGAAGGTTTCATTCAATGCAGATAGTGAGTTTCAGCTTTGAAAACTGAAGAAATAAGAGAATAGTGCAATGCAATCTTTGTTGCTTCCTCATGGCTATGTACCTAACTCCACAGGTCAGCTCCTCATGCATAGGCACACACACAAATATACACACACACAATTAACATGTAGCTGAGTAGGTGGCAGGTGCTGAAATATTTGTTGAATTGAGTTGAATTTGAAAAAAACATAACAGAGACAGTGCCACAGAAAAAGAAGATTAAAGATTTACCATTGGGAACCACACAAATGTTAGCCTATTAGTACAATAGCTTGGACGATGTTTTTTCTGATTTACTCAGTGATTCTAACCAACTGGCCAGAATTAATAGTTTATTGACAGAATCACAAATAATTAGTGTTTAACTAAACATCAAACTTGTAGAAATAAATCATCCAGAAAAATTCAACAGGTTACCCAAGGTCTGTAATAGTCCCTATGCATGAGATCTCTCAAAATTCAGGAAACAGGTACTTTAATATAGTGAGATGACAGAAATGCTCTTGAACGGGAGGGAAAGATGAAAATGACACCAGTGAGAGAGGATGGTTAAAATGTGCCTAGGCTTGACTGGAGCAAAGAAAAGAGATATTGTCACAGCACAGAAAGAAGAAAAATAATGAAGAGAGATTGTAGCCAATAGAAACAGAATTATGTGACTAGATAAGGAGTTTTGAGGTAAAACAAAATTTCAATTACAGAAAACAAGAAGAATTCAGAGAAAAGCAGACATAATATGCACAAAAAGGAAAAAAGTTTTGGGAAGCTTTCATCATACTTAGGTATTCAGAATATCCTATTTATCCCTTATTTAATATATTATAATATAAAAGCATCAGTTTTAAAATTGTCTTTGATTTTTTAAGATGTTGGTAAATTTTGCTCAAAAAATTACATTTCAAGAGAAGAGATCTAGATAAATGACATTTCAGAGATTAAATAAAATGTGCATTTTTAAATGTAAAAACTTTCATTAATACCTGAAGATTTCTGTGCTCCATTAGAAACTTTGTAGAATAAAATATCCTATATATACAGAATGTATAGAACTGAACAGTTTCTAATAGTCCCACAGTTTTCAAAGACTGAAGCCAATTAATATCTCCATTGATCCTCTCTTCACAGGATCTCAAAATATATTACTGCATGATAAAATTCCTTTGTTATACCTTCTCAGGTGACAATAGATGTTATTATCTATATTTAGAATAGGAAATGGAACAGATGTGAAATTTCTCTAACTTAAAGCAACAAACTAAACCAAAGAAACAGTTATGATCTCAAACCTGAAGACCCAGTTCACTAGGTCTTTACTCTCTCTCTTACTGCCTATTACTAAAATTAATATAATTTTGAGCCACCCATTAGAATCTTATCCACTCCTCCTATATGGTGTTATAAGTCCAATGAAGTGAAAATTTTAAAAATAAAAGTCAAATTCTATATTTTATCATTAACTTCAAATAATTTTGAACATTTGTTCATGTAGCCCTTGAGCCTTTCTAGAATAAAGTGAATGAAAATAGACACATATACTTGGAGAAAAAATTTAAGACTCACTCTCCTTTTTCTTCTTAAAACTCATACACTTGAACTCCTGACAGAAGTATCTGAAACTCACAGCTTTCTAATTTTAATTCCACATGAATCTACAAGTACATACTCAGCATCTCTGGTACATTACACATTACAAAAAGATTTTCCGAGGAAATTTGTTAAACATCCAAGTACCTCAAGTGTTCTGATCCAGGTAATCTTGGGACCCAATTCTGAAAATACTTGCTCTAGGAGTTGAGACAGTCATAAAAACAAGAAAAATATATAATACAAAAACAACATGTAGTTATCAATGCAGAGCAGATGTTGCTACACAGTGAATTGTGGTCGACAGTCGATAGAGTATAGGCACAGTCTGTGCTAACTCCACAGGGTTGAAGTTCTCCAAGTTATTCAAGTAAGTAATTCTATTTGTTTCCTTTTTATTGAGGTTTTAAGACTCAGCCATACTAAAGGAATGAAATGTCTGCCTTCTCAGAAAACAAACAAACAAAAAAATCCTGAGGAACGTATTCTTCTGAATAAAACTGAACTAAATCCTACAAGTCATCAGTCCAAGGCTTCTAGATTAGGACCACAGGACTGCTTTTGGTCTTGAAATTTATGAGCAGTTAGAAAAACATCTCTCTTATATTCTTCCTTCCAAGTCTAGACCAAAGGCTGCACTCCTTTCCTTAACAATTCCTCAATATTCTCCTCAGTGTTTTAACTTCTAATTCAAATTCCTCAGAATGGTATACAGGTCTTCATGATACAATCTCTACCTCCCTTTCCAGATTCCTATTTGACTATTACATCACCCTGACACTCACTCCAGCCAAAAGTAAGATGTTTTCAGATTATAAAACAAGGAAGAAAAGCCCCACAGTGAAATGAGCTTTCAAGTTGGTTGTTATTCAAGTGCTTCAATGATAAGATAAAGAACTTGTGGTCCTTCCATCTCTAAGCTCTATCAAGCATTAGATTCATCCTAAGACTGGTTCCCCTAAAGTTGCATGATGACTTCCAATAGCAATGGAGGCTAAATGCATCTTTCACTCATCCAGCAGGAGACCAAAAGGAGGCTTCTTATAGTTTCTTTTAAGATTATGAAACTTCTTCCTTAGAATTTCCCAGGAAGTCTCTCTTTGGGTCTCATTGGTCCAGATTGCTGCACCAGATATGAGCTAGTAAAGTCCATGTTCTCTCACATAGCCATGCATATCACATTCTGTTGCTTTTACCTTGAATTTCTTTTCCCCTCAAAATGCTTGACCAGATCCTATTCATCTTATAATACTTATTTCAAATGTCACCTCCTTTTGAAAGAATTTCCTCATCATCTTACCCCCTCCTTAAACTGAGTTAGTTGTCGCCTTCATATTCCTAAACACCCCATAAAACCTCTATTTTAACACTGTAGTTGATTTTCTTGTCTAAATTACCTAAGTGTGTGGACTGTGTGTTGTTCACTGTTATAATCACAACACTTAGCACAGTGACTATCAGTGACTAGGTACTTATGGTAGGTGACAAAAATATTTAATTAATTGGTAGAGGAATAAATGAAAACATTATCCCATAAAAAATACTCCCTAGGGCACCTGGGTGGCTCAGTGGGTTGAGCTGCTGCCTTCAGCTCGAGTCATAATCTCAGGGTCCTGGGATAGAGTCCCACATCGGGCTCTCTGCTGGACGGGGAGCCTGCTTCCCTTCCTCTCTCTCTGCCTGCCTCTCTGCCTATTGTGATCTCTGCCTGTCAAATAAATAAATAAAATCTTTAAAATAAAATCTTTAAAAAAAAAAAAAAAAACTCCCTAAATAAAAACCAAGAGCTGCCCTGCTAGTAATCCCTAATACTCCTATCATTCAAGGAAAGTCAGGTCACTAGCCAAGAAGTGTCTTGAGAGCAAGGGTCAACACTGGTTATATGCTCAATTAATTTGAACTAATGCATGAATCCATGCATGCATGAATGAATGAATGGAAAACTGAATGAGTGACACATAAATGTTATAAACTTCCTAAAATAAAGAAATACAATTCTCTGGCAAGTCATCCTCTGGGTAGAAGTCAAATTATAGTTCTAATTTGAATAATCACATTTTATAAATAGAAAACTGATAGCTCTGACTTCTGTCATCTGGGAGGAAATACCTTACCTCACTTAGCAAACTTCATTTCACAAACTGAGTTGCCCTCCTCATTAGTTTTACGAGTCTCTCAATTTAATGGTTTTCTTGCTGTGTTTTTCAGAAACTTATGATTTCTTAGAAGTAATAGGAACTACATTAGGGTACAACGGGGCCCAGAGTCAAACCAAATAGCCAAGGTTCCTAATTCCTCTTTCTGTTTCCATTAGGTATGCTCTGATTTTTATCCATTTTTTTTTAATTTAAAGCTCTTTAAGGTTTTATTCTGATTTTTAAAACATTAGTCAAAATGGCTAACATTTATTAATCCCTCATGTTGTATCAGGTTAAGTGTTCAACATGGATTATTAGGGCTTGTAAATACCCTATAAAATGTGTACTATTACTATCCCATTTTTATAAATTCAGAATCTAAAATGAATACTCTGATAGTGAAATTATAATTTAATAAAAATTTTGTGGAGATCAACTTGATAACATACATTCAAGACCTTTAAAATGTTTATATCCTTTGAAAATATTAACTCATTATCTTTAAGTTATATGGGCACCAATATAGATCAGTAAGACCCAAAGTATTTTCTTGATAATTTTGACCTAAGTTTGTTGTTTTCATTATATTTAACTTATTGACAATCGTTCCTCCTCAAAAAAAAATATGCAAATTGGTTCATAAGTTCAACAAAATACAGATGTGAGTATTTTAAGTCTCTAGTCCTTCTGGGACTTCAGCCTCCAGGGTGAAGTCTGGGACTACTAGCCCCTTGGCTCAAGTTTGCATGAAAGTCCAATTATTGTACAAAGCTACAAAGTTTTATAAAGAAATAAGAGGTATAATCCTTAAAAGAGAAAGAGTTTTGGGACTGAACTAAAGAGAACAGGTAAGACAATACGAAATAGATCTTTCATGCACCAAAATATATTGGAGTCCAAAGTTGAAATAGTAAGCCCTTATTGGAAATTTTAGAAATTAATTTTAAAGAGATGAACTATCTCAATAAAAATTTGGGCTTAAAAATGTGCTCAATCCCCACAGTATTAAAGAACTATGAATTAAAAAACAAGATGTCATATTTAGATTATTAAGTTATCAAATATTGAAAAGAATGATAGAAGTCATTGTTCAAAAGCAAAAAATCCAAGAAATGGCATTTAATATAAAGCACAACAGGGTCTAAATGCATGTAAACTTTGAAGGGTGGATTTTAACAAGGTTTATCATAATCAGTGAGGTACATAAAGTTATAAGAATAGATATCTCAGTATTATTTATAATGCTAGAAAAACTTTAAGCAGCTTCAACTTCCAAAGGTAGGGGGTTGATTAAATGAATAATGCTATATTCAATAGTGGAAAGTTATGACCCAGTCAATAAAATTTAATGACTTGGAAAATGCTAAACATACTTAGCAAATATTAAAAAAAAACAGTCTTTAAAATAGTATTTGTCATATGAACCCAAATGCACTTTAAGAAAAATAAAGAGACTAAAAAATGTTGCATAGATAACTCTGATTAGTAGAATTTAAAAGATTTCCTATATTTTTGAAGTTGTTTTCAATAACCATATATCACAACTGTGCTCTAATAATTTTGAAAATAAGTGAACATAACTATTTCAGAGCCTACTGAGATTAGAGAACAAAAAGGAAAGATCATGGCTGAACATAAAAAAAGTAGTCTAGGAAAGGAAATACTTATTTGGGGGGCAATGCTTTGAAGAGAAAAAGGACAGAAATGAATAAATAGCCTTCATTTTTTGTATTTTGGACAAAAACAATTCAAATGTGCTTCAGTGTCTTCAATTGACAGATTTAGGACAAACCAAAATATGTGTACTAAACGCTATGAAGTAGGTTTGCAACTTTGGAATCTTTCCAGGTGCCAAGATAGAAAGTCAATCTATTCGTGAGAGGAGTAGTCATTATATGAAGACCTAGTAACAGTGGGGCATCAAGTTTTCAGAAAACATCATCCTCTCCACTGTTTAATCACTTCAAATTAGCTAACATCCTGCTAATATCCTTAATATGCTTGCTTCGTTAGCCTAAAATCCTACAGATGACCTTGCCTGTGGTGAAAAAGAGGGAGAAGTTAAAATTCTTTCCTATGGCCCCCAATAAGAATGATGGAGGGTATTAATGCTCATTACATCACATGCACTCCTTAATGTCCACCCAGTTACACTATCCTCCCACCTCCCTTCCCTCCAACAACTCTGCTTCCTATGATTAAGAGTTTCTGGGTGCCTGGGTGGCTCAGTGGGTTAAGCTACTGCCTTCGGCTCAGGTCATGATCTTAGGGTCCTGGGATCAAGTCCCACATTGTGCTCTCTGCTCAGCGGGGAGCCGCTTCCCTCTATCTCTCTCTCTGCCTGCCTCTCCATCTACTTGTGATCTCTCTCTGTCAAATAAATAAATAAAATTTAAAAATTAAAAAAAAAAGAGTTTCTTAGTTTTTTCTCCCTCTCTGATTTTGTCTGGTTTTATTTTTTCCTCAGTTCCCCTATGATCCTCTGTACTGTTAATATTTCTTGGAGGACTGGTTTAGTGATCACAGATTCTTTTAGTTTCTGTTTATCCTGGAAGCTTTTTATCTCTCTTTCTATTCTGAATGACATCCTTGCTAGACAAAGTATCTTGGCTGCATATTTTTCTCATTTAGTACCTAAATATATCATGCCAGTCCTTTCTGGCCTGGCAGGCCTCTGTGGATAGGTCTGCTGCCAGTCTAATATTTCTACCCTTGCAGGCTATGAGCCTCTGTCCCGAGCTGCTTTCAGGATTTTTTTATCTCTGAGATTTGTAAGTTTCTCTATTATATATCAAGGTGTTGAACTATTTCTATTGGTTTTGAGGGTGTTCTCTGTGCCTCCTGGACTTGAATGCATGCTTCCTTCCCCAGAATCATCCTTTGTCACAGATAACATGATACTTGATATGGAAAACCCAACAAAGACTCTATCCCCAAACTACTAGAACACATAGCAATTCAGTAAGGTGATAGGGTATAAAATCAGGCACAGAAATCAGTTGCTTTCTTATACACTAACAATGAAAATATAGAAAGGGAAATTAGAGAATCAATTCCATTTACTATAGTACCAAGAACCGTAAGATACCTGGGAATAATCCTAACCAAAGAGGTAAAGGAACTGTACTCAAGGAACTACAGAACACTCATGAAAGAAATTGAAGAAAACACAAAAAAATGAAAAAGCATTCTATGCTCATGGATCCTAAAATTTGTAAGGAACCAGAAAAGACCTCAAATTGTTAAGGAAATGTTGAAAAAGAAAAACAAAGCTGGGGTAATCATGTTGCCTGATTTCAAGCTTTACTACAAAGCTGTGATCACCGTGACAACATGGTACTGGCACAAAAACAGACATATAGACCAGTGGAACAGAGTAGAGAGTCCAGATATGGACCCACAACTCTGTGGTCAAATAATCTTCAACAAAGCAGGGGAAAATATCCAGTGTAAAAAAGATAGTCTCTTCAATAAATGTTACTGAAAAAATTGGACAGCTATGTATAGAAGAATGATGTTTGACCATTCTCTTACACCATAAGCAAAGATAAACTAAAAATGGATAAATGACCTCAACATGAGGCAGGAATCTATCAAAATCCTAGGAGAGAACATAGGTAGTAACCTCTTAAACATTGGCCACAGCAACTTCTTTCAAGACATGTCTCCAAAGGCAAAGGAAATAAAAGTGAAAATGAACTTTTAGGACTTCATCAAGATCAAAAGCTTCTGCACAGCAAACAAAACAGTCAACAAAACAAAGAGGCAACCCACAGAATGGGAGAAGATATTCACAAATGATACTACAGACAAAGGGCTGATATCCAAGATCTTAAACTCAACACTCAGAAAACAGATAATCACATCAAAAAATGGGCAGAAGACACTTCTCCAAAGAAGACATACAAATGGCTAATAGACACATGAAAAAATGTTCACCATCATTAGCCATCAGGGAAATTCAAATCCAAACCACACTGAGATACCACATTACACTAGTTAGAATGGGTAAAATTAACAAGACTAGTGTTTGAGAGAATGTGGAGAAAGGGGAACCCTCTCACACTGCTGGTGGGAATGCAAGTTGGTATAGCCACTCCGGAAAACAGTGTGGAGATTCCTTAAGAAATTAAAAATAGAGCTACTCTATTGCACTACTGCAACTGCACTACTGGGTATTTACCCCAAAGATATAGATGTAGTGAAAAGAAGGGCCATATGTACCCAATGTTCATAGCAGCAATGGCCACAATCGCCAAACTGTAGAAAGATCCAAGGTGCCTTTCAACCAACGAATGGATAAAGAAGATATGGTCCATATATACAACAGAATATTATGCCTCCATCAGAAAAGATGAATACCCAACTTTTGTATCAACAAGATGGGACTAGAGGAGAATATGCTGAGTGAAATAAGTCAAGCAGAGAGAGTCAATTATCATATGGGTTCACTTACTTGTGGAGCATAAGGAATAACATGGAGGACATTAGGAGAAAGAAAGGAAAAGTAAGCTGGGGGAAATCAGAGGGGGAGATGAAGCATGAGATTCTGTGGATTCTGAGAAACAAGGGAGATGGGTGAGGAGTTAGGTGAGCCTGGTGGTGGGCATTAAGGAGGGCACATACTGCATGGAACAATGGGTGTGGTGCATAAACAATGAATCTTGGAACACTGAAAAAATAAAATATAATTTTAAAAAAATTTGACTTTTTCAGAATTTCTGAAAACAATGAAGTAATCAATGTTATGACAATATAACTATATCAATATTTATGCCAATATGTTATATGTTATATAATTACATATATTCTTTTTCTAAGTATTAAAAAAAGAAATTTACTATAATGGAATATTATTCAGCCATTAAAAAGAAGGAAACTTTGCCCTTTGCTTAAACATGGGTAGACCTTGAGGCATTATGCTAAGTTGCATAAATAAGAAAGAGAAAGACAAATACTGCATGATCTCACTTAAATGTGGAATCTAAAAAATAAAAACAAAAAACAAAAGCCAAGCTAATTGATACAGAAAATAAATAAGAAATCTGAACACACTTCCCACATCATTCTCTACTTGCCACGATACTGAAATATAAAGATATTTACTAAAAAAATAAAATAAAATAAAACACACAGCTCTTCTGTGTGATAATTTTACATAGATTTCTCCTCTCTAAAATATGCCTTAATCTTCCCTTTTAAATACACATATTTTCTCTCCATATTAAAATTTTTTCTCTAAATTTACAGATCTAGGTTTTAAAATCTAATGACATACTTACTAGTCACATGGTCCTTGGCAAGTTTTTTGATCTCTGAGTCCCTATTTTCTAATCCTAAAAATGTAAAAATATAGCCTACAAGTGTGTTTTGAGAAATAAATAAGCTACCCATGTAAATTGACACAGTTGTTAAAAGCACTGGAGTCAGATGTCTCCATTTTAAATCCAATAAAGTTAATTAACTTTGTAAGAATAATTTATCCCATACATAGATTGAAGGTAATAAGAGCACTCAGTTTATAGCTATAAGTTTTATATTTAAATAAATGAAATAATCTACATAAATAATTTAGTATAATGACTATTTAACTATTATTAGCTGCTATTATTTTTAAGAACCTGGAATATAACAGATACTCAAGAATTGTTGGTGCTATCACTCTCCTATCACAACGACTGTATCTTATACCTTTAACTATTCTCTATGGAAAGTACATGTGTCCTTTAGCTATCTTATTCTTATCAATAATGGTGGGTAAGGGACACATGTCTAGGTTTTTGCTTTTTTTTCTTTTTTTTTTTTTTTTTGCAAATAACCCTAATATCCTAATTTAAGACCTCTCTAGTGCTTTAGTCTGATTTTTTAGGATCTTTCTGAGGATGTTTTTGAAAACACCCAATTTAACACCATCCACCGGCAAAAAATGAGACCCAAGGTAGATGGACAAATAAAATTACTTAACATTTATTGCTTTGGGCAATTTTTCACATAGGCATCCCATGTAATATTTTATTTAGCATAACCTTGAACTATCTCTTTCTACCAAAGGGTGAGTATTCTTGAATAGATAAAAAAAAATTTTTAAAGATTTTATTTATTTATTTGACAGAGAGGGATCACAAGTAGGCAGAGAGAGAGGAGAAAGCAGGCTCCCTGCTGAGCAGAGAGCCCGATGCGGGACTTGATTCCAGGACCCTGAGATCATAACCTGAGCCGAAGGCAGCAGCTTAACCCACTGAGCCACCCAGGCGCCCTTGAATAGATAAAATTTTTAAACAATATAAGCATATTACTAAATACTTTAATGATTCTCATACAGCATGAATGGGATTTAGGAGGGGGAAGAAGTCTGTGACCCAACATAATCTTACATGGCTCATCAGAGCTTTTACTGTGTCATTTTCTTCACTCGTACTCTTTAAAGTTGCTATTTTCTTCCTTAATGAACTACTTTTACACAGAATTCTATAAGTAGTCATGTACTTTTAAAAATATATCTTGTTATCAAGGCACAGGTTTATAAAAAGACAATTATTCAGTGTTAGTACTTCAGTCCCAAATTGACACAAACATTAAATCTTCTATTAGTCAATATGTTCTCATTATTCTTGGGAGACCACTAAGCGCTACAAAAACAAGTCAAATACCACTTTTTTTTAAGTTTTTTGTTTTTTGTTTTTTGTTTTTTGTTTTTTGTTTTGAGAGAGAGAGCATGTGTGACACCCCATGGGGTAAGGGAACGGGAAGGGCAGAAGGAGAGACAAAGACAGACTCTTAAGCAGGCTCCATGCCCAGCATTGCACCAGAGGCAGTGCTCCATCTCATGACCCTGAGATCATGACCTGAGCAGAAATCAAGAGTCGGCCACTTAACTGACTGAGCCACTCTGATGCCCCACAAATACCACTTATTAATTCCACTTCAACTCAATAATGTTTTGGCTTCACAAATTTTCTTCAAAACTAAGGAAGATGATTCTGAATTAAAATAAAAATTTTCATTTTCCCATCATGCCAAAATGTTTCAAATAATCTTGTGCTAAATGACAGAACATTAATTTTAGAGTGACAAATACCCCCACAAACCTCATTATGCTAATACTAATTTCTAACTTAGAGTAAAGTCAGATCAATTCATTCAGAAATAGAGACAGCTATTGTTATTGAGCATGGAAATAGATTAACCAAACCTACATCTATACATGCATAGACTCTTTAACTAACTCTAGCTTCTAGATACCTCAGTTTCCATATTATCAATAAGACACAATATTCTTCCTCCTGACAAATTTGCAAGTTTGCCTTGAAAATGAACCATTTCCAACTATTGTGAAATTAAAATTTCTCAACTAACAGAACTACAAAAAATAAATCTTGAGCTTGGGAAAAAATACTTTAAATAGTAGGAAATATAAATGTGGAACTGCAAGGAGAATAAGTCTGCTATTATATTTGAGACTTCAGCATCCTTCTTTCAGTAGGAATAATTCAGATGGAATGCAGAATGCAACAAAAAACCTACCTGTACCTATTACAAATGTGTAAGGCAACCTCACAGAAAGGGGTGAGGAGAAAGGTACTGACCTGAGTACATTTGGAAATGAATGGCATCTGTAAAACTAAAGTCAAAAAGAATGCATAAAAGCATTGTATTCTAACTGATAAAGCTGGACGTACAGATTAACAATTTTGACATAACATACATGTATACTGCAACTGAATAATTAGGTAAGTGGATTGCAGTGGGTGGGAGCCCGATTTCCTACTACTGGAGTGGAAATTCACAGACAAGTAAGGGGAAGAGGCTATAATGATCCATGTAGTAATGTATTAAAGTTGGAGACATCAATAAGAACTCGTATTTTACTGGTTACATATAGAAATATGTGTGTGTCTGTATACATGGGTTAGTATACACATACATTTATATACTCTGTCATCTGAGGGGGGCCTAGAAACAATGGGATCCTAGAAGCAACAAGAATACCTGAGGCCCAGGGGTACCTGGGTGGCTTGGTCAGTTGAGTGTCTGACTTTTGTTTTTGGTTTAGGTCATGATCTCACAGTCTTGGGATAGTGCCCTGAATCAGGCTTTCACACTCAGCATGGAGTCTACTTGTCCCTCTCCCTCTGCTCCTTCCACTGCTTGTGTGCTTACAAACTTGCTCTGAAGTAAATAAATAAATAAAATCTTAAAAAAAAAATACCTAAGGCCCTGATCTTGGTTTCTAATACCACTTTTCAGTAAAAGGAACCAATGAAATGGCTGATTCTAGAACTGGAGCAGGAAATATACAAGGTGAGCTCTTGAAGTGACAGAAAGTAAGTTCCTATGGAATATTCCCAAAAAAGGGAAACCATAATGATGGGGTATGTCAAACAGGCACAAGAGCCAACTGAAAGACATTCTAGTGGCCAAGGTGGAACAACTTGAATAACAAAATTAAGTAGTATTGGATTATAGCCCAAGTATATAATAAATATCATGAGTCCATATGGATATAAATAAATGGTTAAATTAATCAATGGAGAAAAGACAAATCTCCCTTGTAGAAGAATTCTAAATAAATTTATATAGGGAACTTCTCCCTATGGAAGGGAAGCAAAACTCCTGGCTCCTTAAGGGAAGGCTGCCCATAGTAACTTCCTTGCAAAGAGTACAGTATGGAAAGGGAGAGAAAAGAGTAAGTTTAAAGTAGAAAAACCTAAAACCACTATTTCAGACAGGTGATCAAGGTCAACATCAACAGTCATAAATCATGTTGACAGTAGGCAATCTTGATATAATATAATGAAAATGACATTTTACCTCTGTGATCTTCCTCCTGAAAACCCACAAACTTGCTAATTAGGAGGAAAAATTCAGACAATTCCAACAAAGGGACATCCTACAATATACCTGACCAGTGTTCCTGAAGATGGCCAATGTCACCAAAAAGAAAGCAAGACTTAGTAACTGTCACAGCTAAGAGGGGCCCAAGACATAACAAATAAATGTAATGTGGTAACCTGGATGGAATCCAAAAGCAGAAAAAAAAAAAAAGTCTTTTAATAAGGAATAAATGATGTCTAAATGATCTGCTACTTTAATTACAATCAACATACTCATGAAGCAAATTGTAATAAACAAACAATAAAGCTCAATATACTGAGCTTTATGTCTTCACTATTTAACAAAGAAAGCATGAAAATAAACGAACTAAATATTCAATTCATGGGAAAAGAAAAACCTAAAAAATAGAAACATAAGGAAAACAAAAGGGGAGAAGTAAAGTCTTAAATATATATATTTTTTAAATCCATGACTAACTAAAGAAAAAAGTAGATCTGGCAAATAATCTAAATTTTATTTAAAACATGAACCAGACATACATCCAGCAAGTTGGTTTACTTTAGATTTACTTTATAAAGGAAAAACAATGGTATCCATAAGTAAAAGAAGAAATGGAATATAACAGATAAAAATGTATTATTTTACCTTATAACAGGCAGACTGAGAGAAGATGACACAATTTTAGATACAGACTCTGCAATGCACTGTTATGCCCCAATAATGAGTCCGTGGTTAAAGGAGCAAGAATGATACAAAGCGAAGGTCAAGCAAAGCTTTATTTCACGCCAAGCATCAAGAATCTAACCGAACGTTCAGGGTCGCACCTCTTACAAGAGAGGGCGGCCCTTCTCTGTTTCACAGACTAGCTTTTAAGGGCAAAGGCCATGCGGTCGGGCCTGGCCACGAACAGGTGGCCGATGAGATTGTAACACACACAGGAAACTCCACAGTGATGTTGGGTAACCAACTGAGTTACAATTTACCCTAGTAGACATTGATTGGGATTGGCGCCCAACGGGTGGGCCCATACTCCTTGGTAACCAGGGAGACAGTCTGCATTCCCCCACTGATTGGATGTCTCCACCTGGCCTGACCCACCTTTGTATCACCTTTGTTACCTGAAGCTGGTTTCCAGGACTTGTCTCCAAATAAATCCCCTGGGGAAAAGGGAGCAGGGACAGTTTCTAAATAGGTCCTTACAGCATGACCTTATGCCAGCCCAGCAAGTATACAAATGACTTGTAGGTGAGGCAATATTCATTAACTATCACATGAATACTTCTACTAAACTATAAGTAGAGCCAGCTATATACAGGAGGAGAAACAGGATATTTTAGTAAAACGAAGGCTGCATAAGGAGAAAGTTTCCAGAAGCAATGGATAACTAGTAAACTAAACATCAGGCAGAATGGATTCAGCATAGATGGAAAGCCAGAGGGCCCCTTTCTGCACTACAGTCTCTGAAATGGATAGCAATTAAAAAGTGACTGGATGCCCAAGCAGGTCAATTTTCAAAAGACGGAGGAAGAGAAAGGGGAAAGACAGAAGAAAGACTAAGAAGGAAGTAGAAAAAATACAATCTGATCCTTCTAAGGAGGCATCATCATGAGAATTCCATTCCATTAGCTATCATAAACTTGTCATTTTAGGACTGATGAGTACCTCATAGATAATTTTCTGAATCCTCCTCATTTTATACATGGGAAACATGTTCCTAGATAAGGAACAAGGAAAGTCACACATTTAAGAAGAAACTCCAGACTCCAGATTTACAATATAGTTATTATTCCCTTATAAAGCATAATCCCCTATTTACTCCAACAAAAGATATGATACAAAGTAATGCACCATGATTTTTCACTATTTTTGTCATTTTTAAAAATTCTTATTTTTATTTTTGTATATCTTGAGTAGCACCTATATTACTGTGGGGTAAGAGAAGAAAAGCAAAGAAAAAAAGGAAGCTATCTTCAAGCTCCATTTTGTTCAATTTCTACAGGGCTGTTTGTGCTGAAACCAAGACACTGGGGTCTCCAATAGAAACAGTCTTACAAAGTGCTGTCCTATAGGGACTTCAGCACATCCATCCCGATTCTTATTCAAATGTGTAAATCTCCTCGAAGTCCCCATTAACAGAATGTAAATACAGATTTTGCCTTTCAATACAAGATCAAGACACAATTTAAAGCTCTTTGTAATGATCCTAGCATCCTAGTCCCCAGGCCTCTGAGAGCACTTAAGGACACAAACCTGCCACTGGCAGTGTTTTGCAGTTCAATTAAGCTGGAAGTAGGAAGTAATTCTAAGAGTCTGAATAGGTTCTTGATGAAAATATTGGTTAGGAAAATGATTGTGCCCTCATGCCTATCCAGCACATCTGGTAGGAAAGGATTGTTATTTTATTTGCATTCCATGAACAATTAAAAAAGTAATTTGCAGTTTGGGACAAACAAAGAAATGTGAAACAGCAGTTGACTGACTGAAAGCTTCCCCATTAAAGAGTAGAACTGACTGAATTAGTTTAAAGTACATTTTTCCCATAAAAACTTCATTAATTGAGTTCTATTACTCTATGATTTATCCTGATATTTCATTTATCTTTGCAGTAATTCTGCAGAAATTGGGGGTGGAGGGAACTGTACCATAGAGAAAAGGGTTAAAAGACATTAAGGAGAAGAGTTGTACAAAGATTGACTGGACAAAGGAATCACCACAGACCTTAGGGGGAGTTAGGGAGGGAGGAAGACAGAAGAAAGCTGTCAAGTCATGCCACAAACAACAGAAAAGAAGGCAACACAGGAGTGAAAGGAACCAAAGCTCTTTTTGCAGGAATGTCAGGAGGTGTGAGCAGAGGATTTGCTAATCGTCCAGGCAGATAAGCATCCAGCCAAGCCCGTATCTTCATCAACGGGTGTTTCCTACAGGAGTGAACAGACCGGAGGTCTGGTCCTCAGCTAGAGTGTCTGTATTGAAGATGTACTATTCTTCAGGCACAGAACTGATAGGACATATACAGATTCAGATTTTGTTGACCTAAAGAACTACATTTTCCTTAGGAAATTCTGACTCAAAATATAGTATATTTCATTTCTACTTGCTAAGTGAAGTTCCATTGAGATAATTCTGCTTAAAAGTGTCAGGAACTCAATTTCAGATGTGCTCAGTGGCTACATTCTGTAACACTAAGTATCCATAGATGAGGAAGTGAGTTAAAAAGGAGGCAAGTTCGTTAGGAACAGGGTTTAACCCTATAGTAAATGTTACACCCAAGTTTGCGTGTCTGAGAGATCACCAAGGAGCCAACACCAATGCAATCACATAAGGTTAACAAGCTTAACCTTGGGCCCAAGTATACCCAAAACAGCGGAGTAGGGACTTGGACCCCAAACCAGATTACAGTCAGAGTTTTTTTTTTTTTAAGATTTTATTTATTTATTTGACAGAGAGAGATCACAAGTAGGCAGAGAGGCAGGCAGAGAGAGAGAGAGAGAGAGAGAGGAGGAAGCAGGCTCCCTGCTAAGTAGAGAGCCCGATGCAGGACTCGATCCCGGGACCCCGAGATCTTGACCTGAGCCGAAGGCAGCGGCTTATCCCACTGAGCCACCCAGGTGCCCCACAGTCAGAGTTTTTAAAGGCAGAGGAGGGGTGAACTCCGTGGTGGGTGAGGACAAAGGAGATATTCAGAAGGGCTATCAGGGTAAAGAAGACTGTCAGGATATTAGAAGCCTGGTTATTATCAAGCCAGGGCCATTTTTTCCTCTAATGTGGCACTAACATGAAGACAATTGGGAGTTTCCTGGTAGAATGTCACATTCCTCCTATCAAGTGTCCCTGTTAGTGAGATTTAGCACTGGGACATTTGTAAACCAAGGGAGACTCCTGTATTGCAGGATTGTGATTTCTGCAGGTGAACTATTTGTTTTTCTTTTAGGGCAGCCAGGGGTGGCTGAGGAATTTCACACATACTACTGAGGGGAGGGGAGCAGGTTGAGAGGGGGTGCAAGGTGCCAGCTTTTGCTTTGTCAAGATGGCTGTACTTATGTCAGGGCTAGACTCGAGGTGGGTACAGTCTTGTTTTTCTTGACCTCCACAGTAAAGAACATAGAAAAGTATAACCTGCTGAGTTACAATATAGGGTACACTCTTATTTTTAATATTTCCCCCGAATCTGAGGTTCTTTTTCCATTAATTAATGTAGGGAGAACAATCACAAGATCTGTATACCACAATCTACAGCCCTTCCAACCCCTTTGCAGACATTACTAATTAATCACAGAGTTCAGGCAGGACTCAGCTTTATCATAGCATTCAACTGATTTAAGAGCAGGCATGAGAGTCAAAGAAATCAGCTTTACACTTGTGATCTATTTGGTTTACTTCTTGAGATAACTTACTCAAATTAATGAGAGGGAAAAAAAGTAATTAGTAACGGCACTCAGTCCAAATTCTAAGCACTGAAAAATAAAAGTGAAACTGGAAAACTTTAGAGAACTACAAAACCCTCTTTAAAATTGCTATGAGACTTTTCATAGTGAGAAGTTCTATTTTTTGAGAAGTTCTATTTTAAATTCAGTTTTTCTGTAATAAACATGCGGTTATTTGAGGGTTTTTTTTTTTAATAAACATGAGGTTGTATGGTGTTTTATGACCTTCAAAGACTTTCCACATAAGATTTTTAAATTTTATTCTTATTGCAACTCTGTGTTATAAAAGAAAGACAGAATTAAACAAAAGCAAGAAACAGCCAGAAAATAAGAAATGGAGGCTCTGGTCATTTCGCTTTGAGGATTTCGAAGGGCAGAAGTCTTTCTGTTCCTACAGTTCAGGGAGGGGCTTGTGATTTCTCTTCTCAGTTTAGCACTAAACACACTCTTCAACCTGCTTTATTTAAATGGACCTGCCATACCCATGGTTTTTCTTTGCATTTCTAACTCTGCATTTTTGAGGCTAAGAATAAAATTGAAATCACAGCTGTTCCATGATCTGAAGCCAAAATTTGATCCTAGAAACATAAACAATCACCAAATTAATATGCTTGAAGAATACTCTACTTTCACACACTTTTTCTATAGATTCAATCGGATATAGTTTTTCCTAGATCTGATACATTTCAATGCAAGTGGTCTTAAGTATATGTGATTAAAACAGATCTTTGTTACCACAGATTGACATCAAAGACATCTTCGTCCTCTAGTACAAAGCAAAACAAAACAAAACAGTCTGGATTAATACTGAGATCCTTTCAAAATTTCAACTCCCCCCTGCTCTAGTCACCTAGTGTACAGAACATATACCAATTGATCCCACAGGGCTCCTTATAACTTTGTTTTTGATTCCTAAACTTGCTATTTGTATATACAACTGTGGTATCCTTTATTATGATGATTCAAATTATGTATGACCCAAAAAGAAATCAAGTCCTAACTCAGCATAAACAAAAAGCTAGCACAGAAAACCCCATAGATTCAATCAAATCAATTTTCTCTCATTTCAAGATGTACCTTACTTTGGATACATATTTTCTTATACTCTATATGATTCTTCCCCTAGGATTTTTTTTTATTGTGAATTATTCCCACCAAAAATGCAAACTCATGAAATCTAGCTTATAGAAATGCTAGTTACATTAAACAAATTGATCTCACTCCACTTGAAGTGTCTACCTTATTTTTCTGTGTCTTCACTTTAGTACTTCTATGTTAGATTTGAGAAATTAATAACAAAGTTGGAAAGGCAATTTCTGGGTAATGTTTCCATGTCGCTGTGTTTTTATTCCCAAACCATTAGGGAGTATGAGGCCTAGAGCCAAGAGAAGGATGTGACCATGCTGTCATTTAATGATGATTAAAAACAATTCAAAAATGTTTCCTTTTAAACATAATTTGACTGATGAGGGGGAGATGTAGCCAGAGAAGGAAATGCATGCATTAGCATGCATGCTAACTATTGACAAATATACCTTACCTGGCACATCAAAATGCCCACCTATTACTGAACACTGCTCACAAACTTCAAACGTCACTACTTTTCAACATTCAGGTAATGTGAAAAGGAGCTCTAGGGGAATAAACTGTTTGTATTTGCAAAAGTGGATACTTGCTCAGTGAACACCAGGAAAATTTATTTATACTGTTTTTATCAACCTAATATTTATTCACTGATATGGGGAATTCTGTATGATGAAGAAAACATTATTTTCCAAGATTTAATCATTTGGTAGGTTTTTAAAAATTTTTTTTTAATTTTTTATTTTTTTATAAACATATAATGTAGTTTTAGCCCCAGGGGTACAGGTCTGTGAATTGCCAGGTTTACCCACTTCACAGCATTCAAGACAGCACATAAGCCCCCCAATGCCCATAGCCCCACCACCTCTCCCAAACCCCCTCTCCCCAGCAACCCTCAGTTTCTTCTGCGAGATCTTAGTCTCTTATGGTTTGTCTCCCTCCTGATCCCATCTTGTTTCATTTACTCTTTTTCTACCCCTCCAAACCCCCAACGTTGCATCTCCACTTCCTCATATCAGGGAGATCATATGATAGTTGTCTTTCTCCGATTGACTTATTTCACTAAGCATAATACCCTCTAGTTCCATCCACGTCATCACAAATGGCAAGATTTCTTTCTTTTGATGGCTGCATAGTATTCCATTGTGTATATAAACCACTTCTTCTTTATCCACTCACTCTTGATGGACATCTAGGTTCTTTCAGTAGTTTGGCTATTGTGGACATTGCTGCTATAAACATTCGGGTGCATGTGCCCCTTCAGATCACTACATTTGTATCTTTAGGGTAAATACCCAGTAGTGTAATTGCTGGGTCATACGGTAGCTCTATTTTCAGTTTTTTGAGGAACCTCAAACTGTTTTCCAGAGTGGCTGCAACAGCTTGCATTCCCACCAGCAGTGTAGGAGGGTTCCCATTTCTCCACATCCTCGCCAGCATCTGTCATTTCCTGACTTGTTAATTTTAGCCATTCTGACTGGTGTGAGTTGGTATTTCATTGTGGTTTTTTTTTTTAAGATTTTATTTATTTATTTGAGAGAGAGACAGTGAGAGAGAACATGAGCGAGGAGAAGGTCAGAGAGAGAAGCAGATTCCCCGTGGAGCTGGGAGCCCGATGCGGGACTCGATCCCAGGACTCCGTGATCATGACCTGAGCCGAAGGCAGTCGTCCAACCAACTGAGCCACCCAGGCATCCCTTCATTGTGGTTTTGATTTGTATTTCCCTGATGCTGAGAGATGTGGAGCATTTTTTCATGTGTCTGTTGGCCATTTGGATGCCTTCATTGCAGAAATGTCTGTTCACGTCCTCTGCCCATTTGTTGATTGGATTATTTGTTCTTTGGGTGTTGAGTTTGCAAGCTTTTTATAGATTTTGGATACTAGCCCTTTATCTGATATTTCATTTGCGAATATCTTTTCCCATTCTGAGTCTTTTGGTTTTTTTAACTGTTTCCTTTGCTGTGCAAAAGCTTTTGATCTTGATGAAGTCCCAATACTTCATTTTTGCCCTTGCTTCCCTTGCCTTTTCGATGTTCCTAGGAAGATGTTGCTGCAGCTAAGGTCGAAGAGGTTGCTGCCTGTGTTCTTCTCAAGGATTTTGATGGACTCCTTTCTCACATTGAGGTCCTTCATCCATTTTGAGTCTATTTTCATGTGCAGTGTAAGGAAATGGTCCGATTTTATTTTTCTGCATGTGGCTGTCCAATTTTCCCAACACCATTTGTTGAAGAGGCTGTCTTTTTTCCATTGGATATTCTTTCCTGCTTTGTCAAAGATTAGTTGACCATAGAGTTGAGGGGCTATTTCTGGGCTCTCTATTCTGTTCCATTGATCAGTGTGTCTGTTTTTTTGCCAGTACCATATTGCCTTGATGATGACAGCTTTGGAATAGAGCTTGAAGTCTGGAATTGTGATGCCACCAACTTTGGCTTTTTCAATATTCCTTTGGCTATTCGAGGTTTTTTCTGGTTCCATATAAATGTTAGGGGGCACCTGGGTGGCTCAGTGGGTTAAAGCCTCTGCCTTCGGCTCAGGTCATGATCCCAGGGACCTGGGATCGAGCCCCACGTCAGGCTCTCTGCTCAGTGGGGAGCCTGCTTCCCCTCTCTCTCTCTACCTGCCTCTCTGCCTACTTGTAATCTCTGCCTGTCAAATAAATAAATAAAATCTTTTAAAAAAAATGTTAGGATTATTTGTTCCATTTCCTTGAAAAAAATGGATGGGATTTTGATAGGGATTGCATTAAATGTGTAGATTGCTTTAGGTAGCATAGACATTTTCACAATATTTGTTCTTCTAATCAAGGAGCATGGAACAGTTTTCCATTTCTTTGTCTCCTGCTCAATTTCTTTAATGAGTACTTTATAGTTTTCTGAGTATAGATTCTTAGCCTCTTTGGTTAGGTTTATTCCTAGGTATCTTATAGTTTTGGGTGCAATTGTAAATGGGATTGACTCCTTAATTTCTCTTTCTTCTGTCTTGTTGTTGGTATAGAGAAATGCAACTGATTTCTGTGCATTGATTTTATATCCTGACACTTTACTGAATTCCTGTACAAGTTCTAGCAGTTTTGGAGTGGAGTCTTTTGGGTTTTCCACATGTAGTATCATATCATCTGTGAAGAGTGATAGTTTGACTTCTTCTTTGCCGATTTGGATACCTTTAATTTCTTTTTGTTGTCTGATTGCTGAGGCTAGAACTTCTAGTACTATGTTGAATAGCAGTGGTGATAATGGACATTCCTGCTGTGTTCCTGATCTTAGCAGAAAAGTTTTCAGTTTTTCTCCATTGAGAATGATATTTGCGGTGGGTTTTTCATAGATGGCTTTGATAATATTGAGGTATGTGCCCTCGATCCCTACACTTTGAAGAGTTTTGATCAGGAAGGGATGCTGTACTTTGTCAAATGCTTTTTCAGCATCTATTGAGAGTATCATATGGTTCTTGTTCTTTCTTTTATTGATGTGTTGTATCACATTGACTGATTTGCGGATGTTGAACCAACCTTGCAGCCCTGGAATAAATCCCACTTGGTCACGGTGAACAATCCTTTGAATGTACTGTTGAATCCTATTGGCTAGTATTTTGGTGATAATTTTCACATCTGTGTTCATCAAGGATATTGGTCTGTAATTCTCTTTTTTGGTGGGATCCTTGTCTGGTTTGGGGATCAAGGTGATGCTGGCCTATAAAATGAGTTTGGAAGTTTTCCTTCCATTTCTATTTTTTGGAACAGTTTCAGGAGAATAGTAATTAATCCTTCTTTAAATGTTTAGTAGAATTCTCCTGGGAAGCCATCTGGCCCTGGCCTTTTGTTTGTTTGGAGATTTTTGATAACTGTTTCAATCTCCTTACTGGTTATGGGTCTGTTCAGGTTTTCTATTTCTTCCTGGTTCAGTTCTGGTAGTTTATATGTCTCTAGAAATGCATCCATTTCTTCCACACTGTCTAATTTGTTGGTTTCGAGTTGCTCATAGTATCTTCTTACAATTGTTTGTATTTCTTTGGTGTTGGTTGTGATCTCTCCTCTTTCATTCATGATTTTATTTTTTGGGGTCCTTTCTCTTTTCTTTTGGTTAAGTCTGGCCAGGGGCTTATCAATCTTATTAATTCTTTCAAAGAACCAGCTCCTAGTTTTGTTGATTTGTTCTATTATTTTTTTGGTTTCTATTTCATTGATTTCTGCTCTGATCTTTATTATTTCTCTTCTCCTGCTGGCTTTAGGCTTTCTTTGTTGTTCTTTCTCCAGCTCCTTTAGGTGTAGAGTTAGGTTGTGTATTTGAGACCTTTCTTGTTTCTTGAGAAAGGCTTGTACCGCTATATATTTTCCTCTCAGGACTGCCTTTGCTGTGTCCCACAGATTTTGAACTGTTGTTTTTTCATTATCATTTGTTTCCCACGAATTTTTTTCAATTCATCTTTAATTTCCTGTTTGACCCATTCATTCTTTAGAAGGATGCTATTTAGTCTCTATGTATTTGGTTCTTTCCAAATTTCCTCTTGTAATTGAGTTTGAGCTTCAGAACATTGTGCTCTGAAAATATGCAGGGAATGATCCCAATCTTTTGATACCAGTTGACCTGATTTATGACCCAGGATGTGATCTATTCTGGAGAATGTTCCAAGAGCACTAGAGAAGAATGTGTATACTATGCTTTGGGATGGAATGTTCTGAATAGATCTGTGATGTCCCTCTAGTCCAGTGTGTCATTTAAAGTCTTTATTTTCTTGTTTATCTTTTTCTTGGATGATCTGTCCATTTCAGTGAGGGGAGTGTTAAAGTCCCCTACTATTATTCTATTATTGTCAATGTGTTTCTTTGATTTTGTTATTAATTGGTTTATATAGTTGGCTACTCCAATGTTAGGGGCATAGATATTTACAATTGTTAGAGTTTCTGGTTGAACAGACCCTTTGAGTATGATATAGTGTCCTTCCTCATCTCTTAATATAATCTTTGGCTTAAAATCTAATTGATCTAAGGATTGCCACCCCAGCTTTCTTCTGATGTCCATTAGAATGGTAAATTGTTTTCCACCCCCTCACTTTAAATCTGGAGGTGTCTTCGGGTCTAAAATGAGTTTCTTGAAGGCAGCATATTGATGAGTTTTGTTTTTTTATCCGTTCTGATACCCTGTGTCTTTTGATTGGGGCATTTACCCCATTTACATTCAGGGTAACTACTGAGAGATATGAATTTAGTGCCATTGTATTGCCTGTAAGGTGACTGTTATTGTATATTGTCTCTTTCTGATCTACTACTTTTAGGCTCTCTCTTTGCTTAGAGGACCCCTTTCAATATTTCCTGTAGAGCTGGTTTGGTGTTTGCAATTTCTTTCAGTTTTTGTTTGTCCTGGAAGCTTTTTATCTCTCTTTCTATTTTCAATGATCAGCCTAGCTGATATAGTATTCTTGGCTGCATATTTTTCTCATTTAGCAATCTGAATATATCATGCCAGTTCTTTCTGGCCTGCCAGGTCTCTGTGGATAAGTCCGCTGCCAACCTAATATTTTTACCATTGTATGTTACAGACTTCTTTTCCTGGGCTACTTTCAGGATTTTCTCTTTGTCGCTAAGACTTGTAAATTTTACTATTAGGTGACGGAGTGTGGACCTATTCTTACTGATTTTGAGGGAGGTTCTCTGCACCCCTGGAATTTGATGCTTGTTTCCTTTGCCATATTAGGGAAATTCTCTACAATAATTGTCTCCAATATACCTTCTGCTCCCCCCTCTTTTTCTTCTTCTTCTGGGATTCCAATTATTCTAATGTTGTTTCATTTTATGGTGTCACTTAACTTTCAAATTCTCCCCTCATGGTCCAGTATTTGTTTGTCTCTCCTTTGCTTAGCTTCTTTAATCTCTGTTATTTGGTCTTCTATATCACTAATTCTTTCTTCTGCCTCATTTATCCTAGCAGTAAGAGCCTCCATTTTTAATTGCACCTCATTAATAGCCCTTTTTATTTCAACTTGGTTAGATTTTAGTTCTTTTATTTCTCCAGAAAGGGCTTTTATCTCTCTGGAGAGGGCTTCTCTAATATCTTCCATGCCTTTGTCAAGCCCAGCTAGAACCTTGAGAATCGTCATTCTGAACTCTAGATCTGACATATTACTAATGTCCGTATTGATTAGGTCCCTAGCCTTTGGTACTGCCTCTTGTGTTTTTTTTTTTTTTTTTTTTTTTTTTTTTTTTTTGTGGTGAGTTTTTCTGCCTTGTCATTTTGTCCAGATAAGAATATATGAAGGAGCAAATAAAATACTAAAAGGGTGGCAAAGACCCCAGGAAAATATGCTTTAACCAAATCAGAGGAGATCCCGAACCGTGGGAGGGAGAAAGGGGATAAAAAGAAGTTCAGGAAAAAAAATTAAAAAAAGAAAACAAATAAAGAAAAAATTTTTACAAAAAAGAAAAATATATATATATATATAGAACTGGTGACTAGAACAGGGTCACCCACTTAATGTTGTGAGTATTTTGGTCTCTTAGAAGAAACTGTCTCCCAAAATTTTAAAGAATGAAAAACATATATAAGGGTAAACACAATGAAGGGATGGAATATGCCTATAAAGATGAGAAAAAAATTTATTTTTAATTTCTAAAAAAGGAGTTGATAAAGTAAGTTGGTTGGGAGAATAAAAAAAAAAAAAGAAAGTGAAGAGAATTTGCTCAAGCTGGAGACTAGAACAAGCCTGGAGCTAGATTTAGGGTACAATTTGATCTATTAGAAGAAGTTGTAGCCCAAATTTTTTAGAAGAAAAAACCCTATGTGTATACAAAAAATAAAGTTAGATACAATGAAGGATAAAAAATGACTATAATAATGAAGGTTCAAAGAGGATTATTATTTTTTTATGAAAGGTATTTTTAAGATAAACTAGTTAAAAAACATTAAAAGAGAAAAGGGTAAAAGTTAAAAAAAAATTAGCAGAAGAAAAAAAAATAAAATAAATTAATTAACTTCAAGACTAAAGAATCATGGGGAGAAAGCCATGAATTCCATGCTTTGCTTTCTCCTCCTCAGGAATTCCGCTGTTCTCCTTGGTAAGTGAACTTGGTCTTGGCTGAATTTCTTATTGATCTTCTGGGGGAGGGGCCTGTTGTAGTGCTTCTCAACTGTCTTTGCCCCAGGCAGAATTGCACCACTCTTACCAGGGGCCGGGCTAAGTCATCTGCTCGGGTTTGCTTTCAGGAGCTTTTGTTCCCTGAACACTTTCCAGAGAGTTCCAGAGGACAGGAATGAAAATGGCGGCCTCCCAATTGGCCACCTCCCAATCTCCAGCCCAGAGGAGCCGAGAGCTTGGGGCCCCACTCCTCAGTGCGCCCTCAAAGAAAAGCACTCAATCACTCTTGTCTCGCTGGCCTCCTGCCACGCTCCCAGCTCACTGAGCCTGTGACCGGTTCAAGGTAACCCCTAGTTGAGAGCTCACTCCTTGGCTCTGTCTCTGTAGTTGGCTTCCCCACTCTAATACCTGCGAGCTCTGCAACATTCAGACACCCCTGAACCTTCTGTGACCCCACGGGACCTGGGGCCACGCTGAACCGATGTGGGCTTCACCCCGGTTTAGCCTCTGGAGCAATGTCCCTCAGTGGAGCAGACTTTTAATTAAAAGTCCTGGTTTTGAGCTCTGCTGCTCCACTTTTCCGCTGTTTGCTGGGAGCCAGCCACTCCCCCTGCAGTCTATCTTCCCATCACTTTGGATTCACTTCTCGGCTTGTCCTACCTTTCAGAAAGTGGCTGATTTTCTGTTTCTAGGATTGTTGCTCTTCTCTTCAATCTCCTGTTGGATTTGTAGGTGTTCACAATGGTTTGATATGCTATCTCGCTGATCTCCTGCTACCTGATGTCATCTCAGTGTGCTACTTCTCCCACATCTTGACTCCTCTCATTTGGTAGTTTTTTAAAAATATTTTATAGCAACAAACTTTGTGTTAGCAAAACTAAAGAAAAACAGAACCAGCAAATACCCACTCATTATTTGGGAGTTTTGTGTACATGATGCTTGGACTTCTGGCTTCAACTCTTTTTTTTTCTTTTTTCTTTTTGGTTTTTCATGGAAATATTTATTCTATAAACATTTAATTATTGATCTATCAATATCAAACATCTTACTATTTGCTCTTTTTACTAACTAAACTATATTGCTTATTTTATTTTATTTATTCCAATATAGTTAACCTACAATTTTATACTAGTTTTGTTGTACAATATACTGATTCAACAATTTTGATTATTCCTTAGTGTTCATCAAGATAAATGTATTCTTAATCCCCTTTACTGATTTCATCCACCTTCTCCCTTCATCTCCCCTCTGGTAACCATCTGTTTGTTCTCTATAGTAAAGAGTCTGTTTTTGATTCTTCTCTTTTTCACTCCTTTGTTCATTTGTTTTGTTTCTTAAATTCTACATATGAGTGAAATTATATGGTATTCCTCTTCCTCTGACTTATTTTGCATATCATTATATTCTCTAGGTCCATCCATGTGGTTGCAAATGGTCAGATTTCATTCCTTTTTAATGGCTGCATAATATTCTGTTATATATGTATGTATATCTGTATGTGTGTGTGTATATGTGTATGTGTGTGTATATATATATATTTATATACCACTTCTTTCTTATCTATTCATCAGTTGATAAACACTGGGCTGCTTCCATAATTTGGCTATTATACCATTGCAATAAACACAGAGATGCATATATTCCTTCAAATTAATGTTTTCTTATTCTTTGGGCAAATAACCAGTAGTGCAATTACTGGATCATAGGGTGGTTCTATTTTTAATTTTTTGAGGAATCTCCATACTGTCTTCCACAGTGGCTCACCAGTTTGCATTCCCACCAACAGCCCACAGGAGTCATTTCCCATCTATGGCCAAACCACCCTGAACACGCCCGATCTTGTCTGATCTTGGAAGCTAAGCAGGGTCGGGCCTGGTTAGTACTTGGATGGGAGGAGTCATTTCCCTATACATTCTCACCAACAATTGTTCTTTCTTGTTTTTTGATTGTAGTCATTCTGACAGGTTAGAGGTAATATCTCATTGTGGTTTTGATTTGCATTTCCCTGAGATGAATGATAGTCAGCATTTTTTCCTCTGTCTATGGCCATCTGTGTATCTTCTTCAGAGAAATGTCTGTTCATGTCTTCTTTCCATTTATTAATTGGTTTATTTGTTCTTTTGGTGCTAAGTTGCATAAGTTCTTTATATTTTTTAGATATTAACCCTTTATCAGACGTCATTTGCAAATATCTTTCCCCATTCAGTTTTATGTTTCCTTTGCTATGCAGAAGCTTTTTACTTTGATGTAGTCCCAATTTTGGTTTCAGGTGTCACATGTAGGCCCCTAATCCATTCTGAGTTTATTTTTGTGTATTGTGTAAGAAAGTGGTCCAGTTTCATTCTTTTGTATGTAACTGTTCAGTTTGCTCAAAACCATTTGTTGAAGAGACTGTATTTTCTCATTGCATATTCTTACCTATTTTTGTCAAAGATTCATTGACCATATAATTATGGACTTGTTTCTGCACTTTCTATCCTATTCCATTGATCTATGTGTCTGTTTTTGTGCCAGTACCATATTAATTTGATTACTATAGCTTTGTAGTATAACTTGAAATCTGGAATTGTGATAACTCTTTTTGTTTTTCAAGATTGCTTTGGCTATTCTGGGCCTTTTGTGAGTCCATAGAAATTTAGGATTGTTCTAGTTCTGTGGAAAATGCTGCTGGAATTTTGATAGGGATTGCATTAAATCTACTTTAAGTTTGCTTTGGGTAATAGGGGCATTTTAACAATATTTGTTCTTCCATCCATGAACATGGAATTTATTTGTGTTGTCTTCAATTTCTTTCATCAATGTTTTAGGTTTTCAGAGTACAGATCTTTCACCACTTTGGTTAAGTTAATTTCTAGGTATTTTACTCTTTTGATGCAATTGTAAATGGGATTGTTTTCTTAATTTCTTTTTCTGCTGCTTATTAGTTACAGAAATGCAACAGATTTCTGGACATTGATTTTGTATCCTGCAACCTTACTGAATTCATTTGTCAGTTTTAGTAGCTTTTTGGTAGAGTCTTTAGTGTTTTATATATAAAGTAACATGTCATTTGCAAATAGTGAAAGTTTTACTTCTTCCTTACCAATTTAAGTGCCTTTTATTGTTTTTTCTTGTCTGATTTCTGTGGCTAGGGTTTCAAGTACTATGTTGAATAAAACCTGTAAGAGGGGACATCCATATCTTGTTCCTGACCTCAGTTTTTTTTACCGCTGAGTATGATGTTAGCTCTGGGTTTTCACATAAGGTTTTTATTATGTTGAGGTATGTTTCCCCTAGAGGAAAATCCTTGAGGATTTTTATCATGAGTGGATGTTGCAATTTGTCAGATTCCTGGCTTCAACTCTTACTATCTATGTGACTTTGGGCAGTCCTTTAATATTTCCAAAGTTCTAGTTTTTCACCTATAAATAGAAATTATACTCTTCTCTCCTAGAATTGTGCTAAGTGCTAGCACATAGTTGCCCTTCGGGAACAGAGGGAGAAGAACTAATAGTGTAGAGGTAAAATGATGTTTAAAAAAAAAATCCCAGTTTCAATTTCATCCAATTCAAAATTTTTCTAACAGTAGATACAAAAGCCAAAGGCTCTAGGAATCCCAGTCCTATTCATAAGCAAGACTTACTGCTGAAAGGAGATTAGGGAGTGGGGTTTAAGATGGTAAAAATGAAATGGAGAAAAAAATCAGTAGTTTGCTAGTTTGTCTATTTTGCATAAATTTCCATGCAGTCAATTCAAAGGTCCTTAACTTCAAATGTATGTAATGCACTCATTCATGCTGTACAGACTCAAAATTCAAGCCACAACCTGAAAACATGAATAACATCTAATCACACATCAATGAAGGGGAAAAATTTCTGAGACTGGAGTTGAAGATGAAGGCAGTGTGCTTGGATGCCCTTTATTCTGTGTGCCACTGAGGCCTGAGTTTATAATGCAAGGATCCTCAAGAACACAGCTGCCTGAGGACAATCACCTAAATTGACTGTGTTACATGGGTTGGAAGTGTGTACCACACACCACAGACTGCCCAGTAGACTTCCTGATGCCTCACTGGTGTAAAGGGCCAAGGATAATAGTTTCTCCTCTTTGAATGTTGATTCCTTTTTTAATTGAGAAAAAAAGCAGCATTTGAATAAAACATTTCAGTATGTAAAACCTAATTTGTCCGTAAGAGTCCTTGGCCTCAAAGCCTTAGCCAAATGACTAGGCAAGCAGAGAAGAGTCCTCCTCTACTCTGCATCCAAGAATCCCCCTTAGGTACAGATAACCCAGCATGAGTATTGTCATACCCAGACTCAGTGATTTAATCTGACAAGAGAGCAATGATTCTAGTGGTCAGTAAGCTTCCAGAGGCTTAATACCCAAGATCTGTGGCCAGTCACTAGCCCAGTCATCTTACCATGAAGGAGCTTTTGAGATTACATCATTATCCCACCTTTAGCTGAGATTTCCCATGACCCTCTCACCTCCACTGGACACTAAAACCACTGGCCTCCCAGGAATTATGTCCTTTCCTTTCTGATCTTCTCTTTGGCTCTGGCCTCAAACTATAAAGATGATGCAAAATGGATTATTTTTTTTTCTCTACCTAATTCTCTTTATCTGATGAATACAGACTAACATGGTGGGAAAAGAGACAGAAAGTGAATATTACATTAGAGGCAGCTGTTAGGAACATGGTTTTGAAGCTGAATTCTGAGGATATGAATGCTGACCTGCAGTTTGCTGGTTTTACCTTTGACAAATTACTTAGCTACTCTATATCTCATCTTCTTCATCTGTAGAATGGATTCAAATAACTAAGAAAGAAATAAAATTATTGCGGTCAATCACTTACTGGGTACATATTTGACATGATATGTATATTAGTTTTTATAGTATTACCATTAGTTCTTATAGTATTATCACTATAGAAACATGGGGTGTTGAGCATAAAGGCAGAAGATTCTAAAGTGCAAACCATAAAAGAAGCTTGAAATATTTATCTAGGAGAATTCTGGGTAGAAAAGTTTTAGCTATGAGAAAAGAAAAATGAATGTACACTTATTAAGCTAACATATTCTTACCTAGAAATTCTGTTAGTTCCTGATATGTTGTCTTGTTTAACTTTCAAAACAACCCTGCATATTAAACGTTGCAAGTATTGTGACTCTACAGTAAAGGAAACAAGCCTAAGAGATTTTATGTCACTTGTATATGACTACCCAGCTTATCTGAGGCAAAGATGAAATTCTAACATTGGTAGATCCAACTCCCAAATTCATGTGTTTTTATCAAACAAAGATGCCTCCACAATATATTCTGTGAACACCTTCCATCAAGTATTGTGTCAGCTCAGATAAATCAATATGCCTGGTGTGAAGACAGAGCAGCTTAAGTTATTATGAAGCACTTATAACAACTGCAATAGTTTCAACAAGGAGAATATACAACAATTAACATCCCTAACCACAAGGGAGGTAAAGAGCTTGTCCATTTTAATTGTTATTAAACCCTATCACCTGTCTTATTTAGTTATCTGACTTTTACTACTTAGAAAAATAGCCTTTGCAGGATATGTAAGAACAACATTAAAAAAGCCAACCTTTTTAAACTCCTTTTTCACAAAAAGGAAATGTTATAGATGTCAATTAACTCAGCAATTTCCTCAATGAGAACCAGGCTTGCCAACTCCGGGTTTGAGGTTAATATTTCACTATTAATACAGCAACTTCCTAACAGAGGTTTCTATGAGCTTTGTAACTTTACAAAAAATCTAATGTCACTGCAGTCAATATTCTTCCTTTCCTCAATGAATTTAAATTCTGCTCAAAATCACCAGGGAAAAGGCACAGTGACTGTTCCACTGCTTTCATCATGCTATGAGTCCAACCCACCACTGGACTCCAGCTGTACCTTTTTATATAACTGCTATAGCGCTCATCACATTGTGGCATAATTGTCAATGTACACCCCTGTCTCCAGTCAGCCATCTGGTGAATTCATGGCAAAGACTGTCTTATCACCTTAGAACGGTCTCAGCTCAACAACTATTTAATGAGCTTGTACTTTGTGCCATCCAAGGTAGATGATTAGGCTATAAAGATAAATGAGACAAAGCACTGGCTCTGGGGGATGCTATGGACAAGTGGAGGAAGCAGGAACATTAATTGATCATTTCATTTCCACACAGCGTGGGAGAAACTACTATGAATATGCAGATATGGCAAGAGCATGAGGTGGTGAGAGCATGAGCAAGCAGGTCCTGAACCCAGCTCAGCTAGTTCAAAGAAGACTCCTAAAGGAGGTGAGGACTTAGCTACGACCTGAGGATGTACACCTCCAGGAACTAGTACAGAAAGGGGCAGATAGCAGACATTCAATCAAAAATCCATGAGGGCAGGGAAGGAGGGAGAAAGGAAGATACTGAGACAGGACTGGACTAACGAGTCCTTTTATTTCCACCAAAGATCTGGGTATTTTAACACTTTCACCACATTTCTTAAATTGCTTTCATCCTGTAAGACTTAAAGGCAATGTTCCTACTCTTTAATCCACAACTTCTCAGGTTCTTTTACATCATGGTACATGTAGCAAATGATGTTTGTGTGGCTCGCTGGGTAAACAGGAGAGGCTGTCTGTGGCTAGAGGTGACCTATATCACCCAGGCCCAAACCAGCTACACCAAAGTCTGAAGGGATCAGTGTTTCAGCAAAATGCTAAGCCACTGGCAGCCTATCATTGTGCTGAGGCAAACCAGTTCAGAAGTATGGCCTAAACTAACACCTCACCTTTTTTCTTCACCCCCAATCCCATCATATTCCTCCAGGAAACTTGCAGATGAATCACTCATAGTATATGATCTTCCATCACACAGCTTTCCTTCAATCTTTAAACATCATCAAATCTCCTTTAAAGAAGTTCTCCTTCAACCCTATTCCTCCTTGAAGTGTATTCCAACTATGTTATGCTTCTTAAGTACTAACCTTACAAAAATTTACTTCACTTACCGACTACACTTCAATCCTGTACAATGTACAGAGTGTTCTAGATACTGGGGTAAAATTGTGAGCAAGAAGCCAAGATCCCTATCCTCAAGAAGTTTAATTCTCTTGAAGGTGACAGACCAATCAGCAAATACATGCACAATATAATATCATAAGGACCTTGAAGAAATATAAAACAAGGGGGTGGACAAGGACAGTGGCTATTACTTGAGACAGGTATCTAGGAAGTCTTCCTTGAGAAGGTAATGTTATTTTTTTTTAAGATTTTTATTTATTTATTTTAAAGAGAGAAACAGAGAATGCATACATCAGCAGGGGAGGAGGAAAGGGCAGAGGGAGAAGGAGAAGCACATTTCCCACTAAGCAGGGAACCTGATGTGGGGCTCAATTCCAGGACCTGAGCTGAGATCATGACCTGAGCTGAAGGCAGACACTTAACTGACTGAGCTACCCAGGTGCCCCAAGAAGGTAAAGTTTAAGCAAAACATTAGAGGCAGTACAAGAGAAAGCCAAATGCATATATGGAACAAAATTCTAGAAAGAAAGTTCAAATATCTTGATGTAAGAACATACTGGTTATATTCAGAGAACATCAAAGAAGCCAATATAGTAGAGTTCAGTATGCAAGAAAAGTATTAGGAGATGGGCATAGAAATCAGAGGTAGAAGGCAGTCTATGTGCGCTTTTAAAGGCCTTGTTAAAAATGTATCCTATTCTACATGTACTTGGAAGCCTTGAGAGGGTACTGAGAACAGAGTGAAATCTTTTGACTTAGTATTTTGTAAGAATCCCTTTGACTGGGACGCCTGGGTGGCTCAGTTGGTTGGACGACTGCCTTCGGCTCAGGTCATGATCCTGGAGTCCCGGGATCGAGTCCCACATCAGGCTCCCAGCTCCACCGGGAGTCTGCTTCTCTCTCTGACCTTCTCCTCGCTCATGATCTCTCTCACTGTCTCTCTCTCAAATAAATAAAAATCTTTAAAAAAAAAAAAAAAGAATCCCTTTGACTGTGAAATTGAGAAAAGACTGGAAGAGGCCAGTTGCAGCAGGAACTCAGTGATCCATGCAAGAGACTAGGAAGGTAGGGGCAGGAGAATGAAAATACTAGATTCAGGATATACTAATATAAATCTTATAGAACTTGCTGGAGATTGGATGTAATATATGAAATAAAGAAGTGAAGGATTAGTCCAAGATTTTTACTCTGAACAACTAGATGGAACTAGTTGTCCCATGAGGAAAACAAAGACCTGAGACAGTATATACCATGTTGGAAGGAGCATCTGAATATTGCAAAAGACAAAAATGTTGACAGAAGTCATCGGGAGAGTCTGGACCATGGATGACTTCAACTAGGAGGAGCAGCTAAAGGGATTATACTGTGTCCTTCTATTCAGAAACTTTCTGTGTCTTCCCACTGTTACTGCTTTTAGAGGGCAGGGAATAGGTCTTTCTTATCTCCTTTGCATCTAAGTTTAGAATGCACCAAACAACCTGGGAACTCAGTAATTATTTGTAAAACAATGAATGAGTTGAATGAATGAACTATACATTAGAATATATGGCTCTTCAAATTTCCTGCTTATCTCTTACAACCCCAACACCTACTCCCTTTCCAGTGCCACCATACTACTCCACATATCTGAATCTACACTGCGCTTTTCCACATTCATCCTAGCTTTGCTCATGAGTATCTCTTAGCCCAGATGATTTCTCTTATTCTATCACCTATATGGCTCCTGAAAACCTCCTCAGATTTTAAAACTCTGACCTCATGTCCTCCAAGAGCACACTCACCCCCACTCGTGTGGCAGGTTAGTCCTGCCTTCTGCTCTGAATGTTAGCATTTTCAAATGGCACTCTTCCTAGCCTTTCTTGGATTAGAGTTTACTTTTGCCTATTCCTACAAATCATCAAATCCAGGGCATTAGAAACTTTTTCTTATTTTTATTCCTACTTAAACATTTTTTTCAAAATTCTTTGAGGTTACACCACAAATTATAATTGGATTCAATTAAAATGAATTTAAAACAGAAAAAGATCTCTTGCAGCTAAACACAATTAGTGTAATATCTGTACTTTCAAATTATTTTGCTTAGGGAAAAAAATCTGAAATTACAAGTTGTTAATGAACATTCTGTATTTGAGGAGTGCAAAAGCTCTGTTCACTTTTGAATAAGGATCCTGAAACGATGTGCCTGTTTTAGAGCCTAATCCTCTAGCCTCACCCTACATCTACCCAACCCCCGAGTACCCTTGAGTTCTACAGTCTCAACTACTTGCTATTTCCCATACATAATCTCTCATAACTCTCTGCACATGCTCTTTCCTCTGGCTAGACTATCCTTCCCCACTTTTATCCTGGGACAACCACAACACAGCTTTTTTATTCAGTTCAAATTAGTTCAGTTTAGTTCAAGATCTTCCATGCCAACAGAGAAAAGTTGAGCACAGAATCTGCTGTTTCTTCAATACCTTCTACATAATTCACTTAAGAGTACTTGTCCTAATCCAACGTTTATCTGTCTTGACCTATTTCCTAACCTACCATTGTGAATCCTTCTTTATTTTTGTACCACAAAGACTTAGTATTTCTAGGAAAAAGCAGGTGCTCAACAAGTAATTGTGAAGTGAATGAACCCTGAGAATCCCAGTTTGCAGCCTCAGAACTCTACAAGACAATTCTGCTTTTGTTACTGTTCCTTACCTCAAAGGAAAACTTTGATTACGTAGAGATCTGTAGCCACAGACATGGAGATACCCTCTATCAGCTTTAGGAAACCCACATTGCCCTGAGTGAGTTACATTTTCCCCCCAGGTAGTTATAGATGCCTCCACCAGCCCCAACCACTTAATCCCTCCAGCCCTTTCAATTACTTATTGTGTTATCCAGTTGTGTAATCAGCCTGGATGATAAGCTGTCAGCAGTTATTTTTTTAATGTAAATGATTTCTTTATCGACAGGTCTGGGGCTATATGTTTTTCAGGGGGGTGGTGCAGGATGAGGAATGAAGAGTGAGACATACAATGGATTTTTATAGATAATCATTTGTGATCTACATACAAATATGCATGCATCCTGGAAGTAATTACCAAAATAGTTCTGACTTAATTACCCTTAAAACACTAGGAGTAGTTCACACTTTCATGATAATAGATATTGCTAATCTGATTCTACCTTGACCCTAGTTTCACACTTAAAGCCAACTAACTTCTCTGAATCTCTGTTTACTCCATTAGGAAAATGGCTCTCAGGGATGGATGCCTAGGTGGCTCAGTCGTTTTAAGTGTCTGACTTCTGCTCTCATCATGATCTCAGGGTTCCGCGATGAAGTCCTACACTGGGCTTCCTGCCCAGTGGGGAGCCTACTTCTTCCTCTCCCCTGCCCCAACTTGTGCTCTATCTCAAATAAATAAAATCTCTATAAATAAATAAATAAATAAATAAATAAATAAATAAGCTCTCTGCAATTAGAAAATCAACCCAGAACCATGGAAGAACAGATCAGGGGATCATGACTTGGGGTCTTCACTGCCAAAGTCTCCTGTCTTTCTCTAAAATACGTCCACAAAAATTTAGGTGAGTAATTATCACACACTTACAAGACAGGGAAATTCTGCTCCGAAGTTTTTGGTGAGGAAGAGAACACATGCAACCATTTCTTTCTTGGTTAAGGGAAGGCCTCCCTTATTTATTATCACATCAATAAGCCTGAAGACAGGATTTGCTTTCCACAGGAAATAAAAACTATTTTATAGAGAAAATTCAAACTCAATGCCAGATCGGCTACTTATTTACTATACAAGAAGCACAGAGAAAATGTCCATGAATAAGAAGCAATACTGAAATAGCATTAGCCATGGATTCCATTAAGGCTCTTAATTAAGTCTCTACCTGGCACTCAGTACTCAAACATTTTTTTCAATCAACAAATGAATGAATGAGTGAGTGAATGAATGAATGCATAAGCAGTTTCTGTGTAAGCAAAAGCCAGTTCTGAGCAGCCCTACAGCCCTGCCTCTAAACAGACTGAAGGGGAATTAATATTTATTGTGCTATTGCTCACTCTCATTCCTGACAGTAGTGTATTATCTCCATAAGAGAGAAAAACAAGTTTAAGAAGAGAGGTCAGGATCATAATTTGCCTAAAAAGTGGCAAAAGAGGGATTAAATCCAGTTCCAGCTGTCTTCAAAGCCCATGCTCTCATAACTCTACCAAATGCTTCTATGATTTCCCAGTAGCTAAGCATGATTCAATGATGACCTTGAGCATTATGTCCTCTCTGACTTGAGATTCCAAGCAAATAACTACTTTGTATACATCATAACACATGAAGCCTAAGCACCCTGGAAGAGGGTGTGGAGCTACCACCAAAGTGATCTTCCAAGCAGGTAAATTAAAACAGCTCTTTAAAATGGGCATGACTGGGGTGCCTGGGTGGCTCAGTGGGTTAAAGCCTCTGCCTTCAGCTCAGGTCATGATCTCAGGGTCCTGGGATCAAGCCCCGCATCAGGCTCTCTACTCAGAGAGAGAGCCTGCTTCCTCCTCTCTCTCTGCCTGCCTCTCTGCCTACTTGTGATCTCTGTCTGTCAAATAAATAAATAAAATATTAAAAAAATAAAATAAAATAAAATGGGCATGACTGTTTTTGTGCTGCAATGCAGTCAGGCATAATTTATTACTTTAATCACTGTAAATTATTAATACTTGCATGTACTCTCAGAAAGTATTTCAGAGGTTAATTGTTGGAGGGAAAGAGGAAAATTAGACAGGACTAAAAAAGCTCTGAGCCTTTCTAAATACCTAAAGGAGTATCTAATCTCATCAGTTCTCCATCTGAGTGTCACCTACTGCACAACGATTTACATAGGTCTAGTAACATTTATTTCCTCGATCTGTCCCTAGACCTCCTAATATGCAGAATCCTGAGTGGTCAGTGAGTGGTCAGTCCCAAACTGTCACCCCCATATTGGCTGAATTTACAGTATGCAGAAATGAACTTACTTAATAAGTATCCCTAATAGATATGAGATATCAGACAGTTACGACTTAAAATCAATTGATTCAAGCAACTCCCTCCTAACTCTTCGGTGGAATGAATATACTATAAACGTGATAGTTCTAATGGATGAAGAAGAATGGATAAAAATTTTGGAGAGAAAGAGCAGGAAGAATGAGAAGCAGCTAAAGGGCAATGAGAAATTCAGAAATCCTAGGTTATTTTCTCCAACCTTAACAATGACATCAATTTTGCATAGGAATAAGTATGAAAGCAGGAAAATAAACTGGTTATAAGAAGCAACTACAAGGGGGGTGGGGTTATGGACATGGGGGAGGTGTGCTTTGGTGAGTGCTGTGGGGTGTGTGGACCTGGCGATTCACGGACCTGTACCCCTGGGGATAAAAATATATGTTTATAAAAAATTAAAAATTAAAAAAAAAAAAAAGAAGAAGAAGCAACTACAATGGCCCTGCTTAGGGGAGCAACATACATATTAGGTTAGAACCAAGTTTCCCAACCAATATACTGCCACTACTAAACCCCTCAGGTCTCTCACCCTCAGGGACAGTGTTTGGGGGTTGTTGCTGGGGCAGCTGGAGCCCTCATGTAAATGTTGTGGGAATAAACTGAGTTAGAGCACAAACTTTACAGTCAGAAAAATATGGCCCTGCTAATTTACCTTCTATGTGATCTCAGGGAGGCAAGTTAACATCTCTGAACGTTCCAATTTCATTCATGCATGTAAAAATACCTGTGCAGTGTCATAAGTATTAAGTGACGTTAAATATGTGAAAGGCTTAGCAGTTTCAGACTCATACAAGTACTTACAGAGAGATAATTGGCTAATTAAACTATTATAAGCATTTACAACTATTATACACTAGTGAGGTTAAGAGCGTTCTAGTTTTTCATGTATTATTTGACTTGTTATCACGTAAAACTGTTAAGTCAGATCTGGGAATTGTACTGAGAGAGCCTAGGGTGCTATAAGTGGAAAACAAAGGTTTCCAGGCTGATAATCTCCCAATAGAAATATTTCCAGGTACTGTAGATGTGAAGGGCAGTGTATGTGTCAGTCAAGCTCCTAGAGGAGACATACCTGGGAGGGGTAGGATGTTGCTATCCCTTTCCTTGATATTACTTAACAACATCCAAAATGTCTACCAAAGCAAAGAGTCGATGAATGCTCTTGCTGATGGCTATCTTGAAAAGTCTGGCCAGCAGCCTGGTGGGGACCTAAGTTTCAATCGATTCACTAGGAGCTAAATTGCAGGGATGCAATAGGTTAAAAGAAAAAAAAGGCAGTTTAAACTGTATTTTCGTCAGTATGACAACCTCATCAAAGATTGAAAAATGTGTTTGTCATCCAAGTAAAATGTGTGTATGTTCTAATCATTGCTTCTATTGCACAAATTCAACTCTGCAACATTTTCTTTCCCTTTTTCTGATCTTAACATCAAAAAAGGATTTTGATTGGTTTCTTTTAATAGATTCTAAAAATAGTTCTTTAAGCTTTGGTCAGCATTAGCAGTCTAAGAACGTTTGGAGGTAGCTTTCATCATTCCTCCAATGTATTTTAACCTCAAGCCTTACTATACTGTGGTTGTTGGAGTAGGAGTACAACTTTACCCAATTATAAAGGTGCTGGGTGGAGAATAAAGAAGTTGAGCTAGCTCTCTCCGAAGAGAGTGACAACAAAATCTTAACTTGAAAATTGCCTAAGAAAAGACTTCTCAGTCAATATAAGAAGGAAATTCACCTAACTATGCAAAACATTATCAAGAACTCACAAGTATTGATTCTATTTTATATATTTCATTATGGCCCTGAGGAAAATTCCACAATGATCCACTGTTACTGAGATGATTTTCTTTACAGAAGCTGCTAATAACCATTCCAAATCTGGGAAAAACAGAGTTCTCCTATGCCAAATTTGTGTACAAACTCATAGAAATCTCAGAATAAACCAAAGCATTTTCCAGCAACATTTTCTGGATCACTTGCTCCTCCATGAGGTTTAGAAGATACCTTCTAGAAATCATAGACTTAGTCTTTAAGAAAATTCTTACTGGGAAGCTGTCTATCAGGTCAAGTACAAGGAGCTGCTTTTGCTTTCACAGAAAATGCATTTAATAAAAACTGACATCTTATTTTATAAATTCCTAATGGGTTAGTCAAAAATATTTTAATGACTACAAGGATATAATTTTAGTTTGTCACATTTTGTGGATAAAAACAGAAGTGATATTCTCAGTTTTAATTCTGGATAGAGTAGATGAGGAGGTAACTTTTAAATAGCTGTACAGTGGGCAGGAACAAAAGATATGGAAAGGAGTGAAATCCCTTTCCATTTGTCTAAGTAAGACAATAAAGAAAAATATTTTAGACCAGACCAACATTTCTCTTCACCAGGTGAGTTGACAAGAATTCTGGGAAACTTCAAAGCATGAAGCCACATAAATCAGAAAGTGTTTAATGGTGTACATAGTTGTAATTTCTTTAGTGTAACTCCTTAAACCCCAGCTAGGAATATGACCTAAGTACACTAATGTAAAACTAAAGCATTGCAAAAACTTACCCAGACTTTACTACAGCTAAACACTAGGAGACAGATCCAAAGCCCTGAGCCACAGGGAAAGCACTCATCCAAAAAGACTAATTCAGAAAGGTATTAGCATTATGGATGTGTCTAGTGGCCATTTAATAAAGAGACCCTTTGAGGGATATAAAATAATTCATCCAGTGATAAAAGTTCACTAAAATATAACCTTTTATAAATTCATTCCCCCTAAAGCAGTGACAGTTGGCTAATTCAGTTCCTTCCATAAGAAAGCAACAGAACAATTGGAAACAGAGGACAATCTATGAAAAATGTGAAGAAATGAATAAATGCTAAACACAAGAATTTCTCTGGTTTCCCCCTCCCAAACATCAAAGTCAGATCACCTCAGAAATGAACCAGACTGCCTTTAAGTGCATTTGACATTTTACCTATTTAAAGATGTTGAGGGAGAGGGGGTCCCAGAAGACAGGACACTTAATCGGAACAACACTGGGAAAAGCTACCTTCCCCCAGTTTGTCTCTAATACCATCCTGGCACAAAAGTTAAAACTGTATGCTCCACAAATAAGTGAAACCATATGATAATTGACTCTCTCTGCTTCACTTATTTCACTCAGCATAATCTCTTCCAGTCCCATCTATGATGCTACAAAAGTTGGGTATTCATCTGAGATGCTTAGGGAATAAAATTGTGACCATTATACACCTAACCGCTATTTCTGCTTCTGTACCTTCGCTTGCTAACCCATGAGGAGATGGAAAAATACCAGCAGACTTTCTATAGACACTCTGTAACCACACATCTCCCACCCAGAATTGAACCTGACAGAATGACTGCTCCAGGACCCCCCACCCGGCTCTGGGCCAAGAGATAACAACCATCTGTCGCCCCGCGGCTTGACAGGAAGACCCTTGCCAATCCTGAGGTGACACATATACCCTAGTGGCACCAACTAAGCAGTTTGAAGAATGACAGCCCTTTGACCTAACCAATAATCTGTTCCCAGCCCTTTCCCACTCTGTAGCGCACCATTCATATTATAGAGTTGCTTTTTGATTTTCCCGTGGTATTTGGAGATTTGTTACAAGATACTATGATGTATGCTAAGTCCCTGCCTCCCCAAAAATAGTGTATAAAAGGTGTTGTGATCCTGAGCTTGGGACCTCTTAGCGTCACCGGCAACGAGTGCGTGGAGGTCCGAGTTTGAACTCGTAATAAACGACCCTTGCTGTTTGGCTTTGACTCTGGACTCTGGTGGTCGTCTTTGGGGTGGTCTCGGAATTTGGGCACAACACATCCTTTCTGATGGAAGCATAATACTCCATAGTGTATATGGACCACATCTTCCTTATCCATTCATCTGTTGAAGGGCATCTTAGTTCTTTCCAGTTTGGAGACCATGACCATTGCTGCTATAAACATTGATAGATGTTTATAGAGGGGTAGAGATGGCCCTTCTTATCACTACATCTGTATCTTTGGGGTAAATACCCAGTAGTGCAATTGCAGGGTCATAGGGAACCTCTATTTTTAATTTCTTAAGGAATTTCCACACTGTTCTCCAAAGAGGCTGCACCAACTTGCATTCCCACCAACAGTGTAAGAGGGTTCCCCTTTCTCCACATCCTCTCCAACACATGTTGTTTCCTGTCTTGCTAATTTTGGCCATTCTAACTGGTGTAAGGTGGTATCTCAATGTGGTTTTAATTTGAATCTCCGTTATGGCTAGTGATGATGAACATTTTTTCATGTGTCTCATAGCCATTTGTATGTCTTGATTGGAGAAGTGTCTGTTCATATCTTCTGCCCATTTTTTTAATATGATTGTCTGTTTTGTGTGTGTTGAGTTTGAAGAGTTCTTTATAGATCCTGGATATCAATCTTTTGTCTGTACTATCATTTGCAAATATCTTCTCCCATTCCGTGGGTTGCCTCTTTGTTTTGTTGACTGTTTCCTTTGCTGTGCAGAAGCTTTTGATCTTGATGAAGTCCCAAAAGTTCATTTTTGCTTTTGGTTCCTTTGCCTTTGGAGATATATCTTGAAAGAAGTTGCTGTGGCTGATATCGAAGAGGTTACTGCA